>NC_055689.1:10714876-11016376 GCF_017639745.1 Melanotaenia boesemani
GTCCTTCTCCTGTTTGGTTCAGTAGCACCTGAATTTGAATCTGTGGATGAAAGGGCAAACTGTGTTCACAGACATTGATTTCTAGAAGTTTTCCTGAGCCCATGCTGTGATATCCATGACAGGAACATGCCTGCTTTTGATGCAGGGCTGCCTGAGGGCCCAAAGATCACAGGCACACTTACATGTGTCCATGGCTGTGGGGGCAGCTGTAGCTCAGGAGGAAGAGCAGTTGTCTGCCAACCTAAAAGTCAGTGGATCAATCCCCCTGTGTCCTTGGGCAAGACACTGAAACCCTTGTTGCATTCCGATGTGTTTATCGGGACATGAATGTGTGTGCTTGAGCACAGCACATAGTATATATCATTAGAAGTGCTGCATGAGTGTGTGTGTGTGTGTGTGAAAGGGTGAATGTGACATGTAAAGCTGTTTGAGTGGTCAACATGAAGAAAATAGTTATTTAAGTACAGTCCATTTGCCATTTACCACATTCCTAGACTCTTGATATAATGAGATATAGAGAATGTTTTTCTGAAATTGCTCCACAATTTATAGATGCAGTTTGTTTTTTTTTTGTTTTTTTTTATTCTTTTATTCTGAGAGACTCTGCCTCTCCAGGGTGCTCTTTAAAACCCAGTCATGTTGCTGATCTGTTGCTAATTATTTTGAGCGAATTTGTCTCTAGTTTCCAATGATTTATTTTTTAAGAATCGCTTACCTATTAAGCCTTTCGCTGTCTCTGTCCCATATTTTTTGGAGATGTAACTGATCTAAGATGGCCCAGTTTTCCATTTACATTTAAATGTAGCATGACCAAATTTGAAGACCTAAGCGTGTGAAAATAGTCTCAAAACTATCAAGCTACATGTGAAATATTTGTTCAGTTTACTATGTGTGTATTTGTAAAGTTGCTTGATAGTGTTGTTGTGTGTCTAAGAAAATGCATTTCTAAGTACCCAAAGTGACCCACTAATATTTAAAAAAAAATCTATAAATCGGGTAGTACACACTCATTTTTCCATAAATCTGAATTTACAACACTTGGCCATACCTGCTCTGTTTGTTATCTACTATTTAAATAGGTTTATTTATTTATAGACCATGATTTTTACTGCACTGAAGCTGAATGTTGTGCCTCAGTTTTAAGATGCTTTGAATAAAAATGGCTGCTAAATGAGGTTTATCAGCAGATCAGTTCACTGCCCGCTCCAGTGAACTGAAAATGATCCTGTGAGTAGTTTTAAATACTCAAGGCTAAAACAACAGATATAAATCTGTGGCTGTTTTAAACACATCAGGTAAATTGTGTATGAGGATGTAAGTAAGGTTGGGCTTTTTGAAGATATATAACTCTAAAATTAATGAAGCATCCTGGTACTTCATGCAGCAGATACTTGGAGTACTACTGTTAGGCTGTTAGATCTCCCTAATCTGCAAATTCATTTATACTCGTGTCAAGTTTCATCAGAAATGAATGAGCTTCCTGCTCCTCCAGCACTTGGACACAGAATCAGGAATGGGGTATCGTTTGCACTGAAAGGAAGGATCATTTCAGCTCTGTTTATTCAATAACTGTAGCAAATTTCAGCATATATTTTATCAATTAAATCATCAGGCCAGTGTATGGATTTATAACTAAATTAACTTACATTGTGAGAATGTGTCATCAAAGCATCATTTAATCCAGATGCAATGAGACTAAGTTTATTTTTTTTTAGTTTTTGCTCATTTTGGTAATATTTAAAATAATTATAACTAATTTACAGAAGGCATGACTACACCATTTGTTCTTGGTAGAATGCAAATATAATAAAAGACCAATGAATAAATTAATCTTTTGGGTTCCATTTATGAAATGAATGTAATTTATTTTCCCAGGTTAGGGATTGTACCCATATACTTGTATGTGAAAGTAGCCACTACAGGACGGAACCACCACAGATTATCACTTGATGTTGCACTTTCTGTTTGCGCTACAGAGAATATTAGCATGTTGTATGCTCTTTGCATTTCTCTTACAGTTTCAGGTTTGTGGTATTTATTTATTTATTTATTTTATATTAAAACAAACAAACATAGACACTGAGTTTAAACCACACAGCTATCTACCAGCCCAGCAGTACAAAGATACAGTTAAGCCCCCCTGTGAACATAGTGAATTATGCAGATTAATTCTTATACCTATCGTCTTCAGATGTTTGAAGAGACCAAAGATCTGTTTAATAGCGTACAAACACAGGATTTACATTCACTAGGAGGATGTATGACAATTCCAACTTTGCACTTTTGAAATGTGTAAAATATTAGCATCTTTAACTTGTTAGCAACATCAATGCCAATCTTTTGATTAATGTGAACAGCCAGTTTCTAATTTTCTTTTTTGATGTTACTAAATTAAAATATGAGGTTACATGTTTGTAAATAAAAACAAATAACATTTCTTTGTACATTATTTGTTATGCAACATTTAAAAAATGGCAGCAATGAGTTCATCAAGCAAAACAACAGCTAAACTTTTAATTGAGGTCATTCAGCAAATAAGAAACAGTTTTGTTTTGCATCATTATTAGGGCTGTCAAAGTTAACAGTGCATCCATATGATCTTATTTAAGTCTTTTTTATGTGCCATTATGCAGTTGACAGTGTAATTAGATTCCCGATACATTTAGATTTTAGCTACTAAAATACTGTGTTTTAGAGCTGTTTGCTATCCGTTATGTAAATCAGCTTAACTTTGGATGAATGGGGTTTTTATTTCTATTTTAATACAATGAACATTTTGGGATAACTATAGTTACTTGCCCTCGCTTCACAAACACAAATATGTCACAACCAGGTTTACTTGTAATGCAACACACTACAAGGTAAAATCGTATTTGTTAGGATCAGATTTCACATTTAAAATCTTTGATTTGAACACAAAATTTGGAGAAATTAGAAAAAAAACCAAACCTCTGATTATTTTGTGATCTATAACATCACTGCCATTAATTATCAGTCTTTAAGCCCCCTTACAGCCACAATAGTAACGTGATATTGTGATATTTTGCTACCCATTGTACGTTAGTTTTAACTGCAGTTTGAAGATCATAATAAATGACTGAGGAATTTGCTGCTCAGAACTGAACTATATTTTTATCACATGAAAATAGAAGGTAACCCTCCAAGGGCTGCAAGTGCCATGACAATGTGTACGTCCTGCTCACAGCAGTACATAAGAAAAGGAAAATCACCAAGGCAGCAAAACCTTCCTTTCAGCAAGCAGGTCAGAGTAAAATGTTTGTAAATGCAATGCAGTCTAACACAGACCAGCCAGGATTTCAGCCCAAGAAAAAAAAACATAGTTGTGTTCTTGTTCAAGCCAATAATTTCATCCTTCCTCCTTAGATTTCTTTCTCTTCTTCTCCCCTTTCAGTCAGTTGTCATCCCTTCATCAGACCCAGTCGCTGAGGAGGAAGAAAAGACGCAGTGTGTTGTCGATTTTCTCCGGCTTCCGCAAGAACCGAAACTCCACCATCTCTAATCAGGACTCGGAGTAAGTGAAGCAGCACCAGGAGCAGTGTGAAGGAGGGAATCAAGGTAATATTTAAGCTGGCTGTTGAGTTGACGCGGAGCTGGACCTTAAATATTTTAGTGCAAGAAAACATTGCCTCATCTCCAACTGTTTTCCCTTTTACTTGAAATTTATGGCTTTGCGTATTTTTAAGCTGCTGTTGTTTTTTTGTTTTTTTTCTTTAACCTACAATATTATTAGAAATGGAAGATTATATAATGGTAGACATTTTTAATAAAATTACAGCCTCAGAACATAGAGAAACACTTTGAAAATTTGACTGTTAAGCAATAGGCTGTAAAAAATCTGAGAAAAATTCCACAGTTTGTGTCTCAGCTCACTCAGGTAGTTTGCATTGCCTCTGCTGGTTAAAAATCTTACTGTGGTGCAGAAAAACACATTTCTGGAGGCCAAGTTTTACAGCAGTCAGAAAAATAAAAAGAAGAGACGATATCTGAAGGCCAGTCGTGACAAATTTATCCTTTCAAAAACAGTTGACCATGTTTTCTGATGTTTCACCTGCAGATTGATGCTTCTGTCAAAGAGATTTAGTTTCTTTGCTGTCTGTACTTGGCTGCCCTCATCTTTTCCTTTTTTTTCTTGTTGTAACAACAACGCAGTGTGTGGGAAATGAGATAGCATCTGAGTTTTCACTTTCTATTAACCTCAGTGTTTTCAAACTAACAGGAAAAAAAGAATGATCAGGACTGTTTACACAAACCACATTTATGTAGGTCAATTTGATCATAAACTCACTGATCACTTCTCTCCCCTCCTGCTTGAAGATGCTTAGAGGTGCATGATAATTCTGACATTTTTTCTATCTATTCCAGCTGCGCCTCAGAGAATGTCTACTCAATGATCCAGCACCCTAAAGACATTGTGAGGCCGGAGAGCTCTGTTTCTGGGGCAAACGGGGCCATGCCTTCACCCCGGCTAACTCCAGGTCTACCTGTTCATGGGTCGAGGGCTGCCAGCCCCCCCTGTCTCATGCAACGACAGGTACAGTGTGTCATGGACAGCCAAAGTGATTATATGGAGCCACTGAAACTCTAAGTCAGGACTCCAGTCTTTGAGGGCCACTGTCCTGCAGGTTTTAGATGTTTACTGCTTCAACACACCTGATCTGAAATGAATATATAATGAACAGGCACAACATTTAATTCAAACCAGGCGTGTTGAGGCAGGGAAACATTTTAAACCTGCAGGTTAGTGGCTCTTGAGGACTGGAGTTGCACATGCCTGCTCTAAATTAGTTGTGCTGGATTTGTGGAGATACAGTAACCCCCCAGAAGACTGACTATAAAAAAAAATAAAACTTTTGGGTTCACAGCTAAGATTTTTGTGATTCAGTTGATGCAATAAGTTTTAGGATACAGTGACTACATAGGAGCACCCTGCCCTCCCTCAAGACCAGCAATAATGAAAATACATTGCAACATAAAGATGACTCCTGATAATCCATCAATCAATCTCTTTTCATGGACAAGACATGGACAAAATTGATGACCTTTTCGCACCAAAACACATTTAAGATTAGATAACAGTTGCATCCTTCCCAGTAAGCTGGCAGTTGTGCTTAAGCTTTTCGTGTCCAGTTTGTATGTAAACATTCCTGATACAGAAACTTTAAAATACACCCAGCCCCTTTACTTTTCACTGACACCTAATTTCAGACTATAGTAACTTCCATGTCATTTCCAAATAAGCTTGTTGAGAACTGCTATGGAGACATGCAGTTGTCTGGAGGACACATCTGTACATATCCAGGCATGACTTTAGAAAAAAACACTAGATTTGGACTCAGCTTGTGGTCTTAGTTGGATTTTTCAGCCCGTAGTTTACAGCTGTACCAATCAAAAGCCACCTGATTTTAAACAAAAAAAAAAGTCACAAGACTGACTTTTTCTCCCTTTAAATATATATAAGTATCTATTACTCAAATAGAGGCAAGTATGAAGTAATTCAAGCACTTAATCCATTTGTCAATGAAAGACATTTGAGTTTATTCTGAAAATGTCCATGTTTGCGGTTTTGTGGACCGGCTTTAGCAGACTGGGAGGAGGTTAACTGAGCTGCCTATTGACAGCAAAACTGTTTGTTAATTTCCCAAATATCTCTGTGATGCACTTTATTATTGTGCAGTGAAATAGAGCACCAACAGGCTCCAGTGACAGTTAAAGAACCAGTTTAATTACCACAGTTATTCGATATGATCCAAACCTGACAGTATGAACCCGTATCTCTCAGCCCTTTGAAAACAATAGCAATATGATTAAAGTATTTCAAAGAGACTATGATAGTCTTCCAGTCTATTTCGAATTCTAGATTTCTAATTATGAGCATCTTCTTCTCTGTTCTTGTTGTCTCATGTGAAATGACACAGAGCAGAGCTGCGTGCTGTGCCCACCATGCACTGTTCCCAGCCTTTTTCTGTCTTGGATTTGTGCAGCCTGTCTGAAATATAGATCATATAATCTATTTTAAATCTCACACACTTTGGGAACCAAATTGGGTTTTGCTGACTCTGTCTCTAAGTAGTTTCCACAAATCCTCAGTGATTGCTGAGATTTTAAGAACATGCCACAGAAGATGAGAGATCTTTTAGGCGGGTATATCTGAATCCTTCTTGATGTAGGTTTCATCTGTACAAATCCATCCCCCAAACTAAAATTAAATGGTTTAGTACTTTACTAGGCTTCTTTTAATTGTTGATAATCATTTTGATTAATTGTATCTATGACTTTTGTCTTTATCCAGTCTACAGATCTGGTCAGCATGGTGTACAGCTGTATTGGGGCAGAAATTGAGGACTCCGATGGCAGCAGTAACAGTGACATTAAATCATCTGACAACGATGCTGACCAATTGATCGGCATCTCAGATGGCCCAACAGAAACCCGGACTAATGGCCATGTGGTGTCCTCAATGCAGCAGATGGAGACGGGCAGACAGGAGAGGATTGTTCCCCTGACAGACTTACGGACTGAGATGGAGGAGGATGTACAGAGTGGTGGCAGCGGCAGGCCAGAGCCACCTCCACAGAGCACCAAGCCCAGTCTGGCTGTGATGAGGCAGAGACACCTGCAGGAGAGTTTAGGTACTGCAACTGAAGTTGTTTTACAAAGGGGGAGTACAGAAAAGGGTCTGTCTACCTGTTAGATTAGAATACAAGAAGCTGGATTGGCTCATTTGACACATTCCTGTAAAAGAAACCATTCCTCATTTTTTTTTTATATTTTGCTTCCAAGCAGCAAAGATTTTTAATCTTTGTTTTAAAGTGGTCATGAGCAACCATTCTCCAGACTTTCTGAAAGTATGTTAGTTTTCCTTTCGAGTGTAACTGTAGGACATCCTTTCTTAATAAATATAACTGCTATAATATAATGGTGTGAATGGAAGTGTGACTACATATATAGATGTCAGCCATGAAATCAATCCAGCATTGTTTGTATAGTGCCAAATCACAACAGTCATCTCAAGGCATTTTACACTCATATTCAATTAAAACCAAGTCATTGTGATCCAATAAAACAAATCCACATTCATCCAATTTATAATAACTGTGTTCATACAAGACAAGCTAAAGAATTCAGAATCACAGTCACATGTTTTGTTTTTATTTACCAAGATCCTATCAAGTAAAACTATTTAAAAGTAGTTTTAAAAAAGAAGCTGAAAAACTTAAAAGGATTTAATTAATCTAATGAGATCTCCAATGTTAGATTAGTCCCTAAGGAAAGCTGCCCCAGCTGGAGGTTTGTCTTCACAGAGTGTGGTTGATAAGGGCTATTGTTAGCTTCAAGTCTAGACTTTTTAATGGACAAAATCTCTGTAGTGGTTCAGACTGCAGACAGACTCGAAAGGGAATTTAGAGATGTGCACAGCCAGATGTCAGAAGTAGTTATCTGTTTTATGTCTGCAGAATAATGTAAAATCTTTTAATTAAGTGGATGTATAAAGCATGAATACACAAAAAGTATGCACACTGAATGTTGCAGCTAGCCCACAACACAGCCGTTTTTAAAATTCTAGAGGAAGTTTTGATGAATGACTGAGTGAGTGTGTTTGCTGTTATTACCAGAAGAGGCAGGAAGGCTGGAGGCAGACGACCAAAGTGAAAGAATTCATGAGGAGAAGCAGAGAGGCCGAGGACCAGAGGGGCAGCGTCCTCTCATTCCCAAAAAGGTGTGTTTACTGGATAAAATGAAAGAAAAGAAAATCAATTTTGTTGTCACATAACCACCAACTGTGCTCCTTCGTCAGCCCAGCACAGACCTCTCCAGAGACAAGACCTCTCCGGAAAAGACCAAGACTTCTCCCAAAGCCTCATCCGTCACACCAGAAGTACAAACCAATGACCAGAGGGGTCTGCATCCTGCTCAGCCAATCAGTGAAGAGAACGAGACTGAGGACGAGAGTCTATTAGCGTCTATGAAGCCTGGAACAGAGGCAGCCAATCTGCCCTCCATGTCTTCTGGTATTGTAGTGATGTTATCTGATGGTGGATGGAAATTGTGACGTACAAGATCATTTCATTCTAACAAACTTCCAGATGGATTTTCTCTCTTTTTAAAGAGTCTGTTCAGGGCTAAAATCTGGGATAAACTGCCAAATATCCATCCTACAAAGTGTGTTAGAGATGTTATTGAAGTCAGATGAGCAGACGAAGATTAATGATGATTATGATGTTTCCATCACAGCTACAGATGAGGAAGAAGGTCGTAACGGACTCCCAGCAACATTGCGTCACACCAGGAAGTCCAATTCCTTTGACATAGGTACCGTACATCTGACGCTGTTTGTTTCTGCATCCCTGCTGCTTTTCATTTGCTCTATTGTAGTAAAGAGTAGACAGTTGGCATGTAGTGGAACCCATGGAAACAAATGCACATCTTGCTGCATTTGTTCACAATTCATAACAATAGCATCACGTCTTCTTATTTTGTATCCCTAAGTAAAATCAGCAGGAGTCCGTTCTTTGATGTTTTCCTCGGCTTGTAGAGTCTGTTGGCTGTGCACCGTCTGACTGCTGTATCCCCTTTTTAAGTTCCCACACCCCACCCTGTGTATGTCTCATGCCATTTCCCCTCAGGCATGGAACAGGACATCCCCTACGATCTGGACAGGTCTTCAGATCGCAGATTCCCTGTGAAAAAGCCCCGTTTCCCCCAGTACAGAAACAGATCTCTGGACTACCCTGCAGGGACCAGGTGTATGTATCTGTTTCACTTCCTCCTAATATGTGTGGTATGACAGCTGAGCAGCCAGAAAAAGTGGGTAAAGGTATTTTTACTCAAGTTATAGTTATAGTTTGATGAAACAGTTCTTGTTTTTTTTATTTTTACATAATCTTTTTCATGACATTGTTCATGGATGAGTCATACCCCACATATTAAACCCATGCATGTGCTATCATTTGATAAATGGCTGATGAAAGAAGAGATCATAAAACGTCATTCAAAGGCATAATTAGACTATTTTTCTGGATCTGACACTGTCTCAATGAAAGCGTAATTAGATGAGACCATTTTTTTTTTTTTTTTCTTTTTGAAGTACATACTTATGCTTTAAATGGAGCCTGTTCCTTATTTGGTTCCATTATTGTGATAATTGTCAGCCAGCTTGAGATGATTCATCATCACTTTCTGCTCTGAGTTCAGTGAATGAGAAATCCCTGAAGCAGTTGAATTCAACAGGCACTAACGGCATAGCAAAAACGCTTACAATTATTTCTGGAATATGGTGCTGCATATTTAGAACATCTGCTGCGGGGAAGCTTAATGCCTTGAGCTTGAAAAGAAGTGGTTTATATTCCAGTCAAGTTTATTGTAAACAACTGCTTGCTGACCAAAGTGCTTCACATTAAAATTCAATTAAGGCATCAGAAATACTGACATAAAAAACACTTTATTAAAATCTGAAAATTATTAACTAAAACCACAAAATTACTTAAATTAAAAGGCAAATAACTGACATCTAATTAAGATGTAAGGTAATTTTGGAGCTGCTACAACAGCGGTCCAGCTTCCTCAGAGCACCAACCTGGATTTCAGATGTTAAAGCAACTGATATATAGATCTAATTGATCTGGAAGGCAAATATGGTTGTAAGAAGTCAGAAAGTGCCTTAAATAAAATGTTAAATGAAAGTAAAATACAAAAATAAATCTTTTTGGGGATAAGAAAATGGTAAGAGAAAATAATACAGAAAAAATGCAGGCATAAATATAAAGGAAGAAATAAATAAAAATCACTAAATAAGTCAATAAATTCAACTGAAAATGACATGAAAAGTAAATAAACAGGAATATCAACACAAAGTTAAATTAAAACTGTTGAAAATTACAAAAGAAATATAAATTTGTGTCTTGTTTGATAGGTTTCGTAATGGAAAAACTATTTTTAACTATTTTTTGTTAAATTTATCGACATTCAATTTGTTTATTGAGCCATTTTTATATTTATTTTATTTTGGCAGTTTTGGTCCTCCATACCTTATAAGTCAGCAATAAATAAATTAAAAAAATATATAAAAAAAAAAAAAGGTTTGTTTTTAGCCTCAGGTTAGAAATTGAGTTAATCGGTGTCAGAAATTTTAAATTGGTGTCAAACATCCCAGCCAGGTTTAAACATATTGGTTTAGAGAAGGTTAAGGCAGGGGTGTCCAAAGTTGGTACTCGAAGGACATCGTCCTGTAGGTTTTAGATGTTTCACACCTGAATACGATTGATGGATAAACATGCTTGGACAGAACTTGACAACAAGCTGTTTAGGACAGCCATTGTATTTGATTCAGGTGCGTTGGATCAGGGAGACATGTGGCCCTCAAGGACCAGAGCTGGACACCCCTGGTTTAAGGTCATCCAAATCCAAAATCAAAGCACTACAGGCACCACTTGGTCCAAACTTCAAATATCTCCTTGTTAGAATTCATATAGTTTCAGTCTGTCCAAGATTTTAATTTATTTTTTCCCTGAGAAACACTTTTAACAGTGGTTTTATTAAAACAGAGGTGTCATGTTTCACAGGCAGGTAAATGTGAGCGTTGCATGAGTTAGCATACTGTATTAGCATTCTTCAGGATAAAGTCTGTATGTAGAAAATAACAATGGTTTAAGTTGGAGCTTAGCGATATCTTGAGATTTTAAATTATATCAATACAATTTTACATGAGAAATAGGATTAAAAATTTCATAGCGTTCATGTTGCGTTAGAATTATACTAAGCGGTGAAGTGTCACAAACATGGAGAAGCTTTGTCTGAAAGCAAGAGCAGCCTTCATCAAATTCTTTTCTCTAGTGTTTGAGATGCAACTGGAGGCTGTCCTAAAGTTTAGTACCCCGAGGGACTCCACAAAAAACAGGGTCTGACAAAGAGTTAACTAAACTGAGGGCTCTCAGACGTTTAAACTTCTAAGCAAGACTAAATGATGCTGTGGACAGCTGATCCTGTGATGGATTGTCACCTGAATCTGTGTCTAATAAAGCATCATTAAAATTCTTGCAGTTCAGTTTCAGGGCTAAGGAGGGCTTTTAAACCAGACTGGAACACTTACTGCTTACTGATGATGTTACAAATGACAGATTAATTCTGAAGCATGTCAGGATAAACTTCAGATTTAGACAAATATACTGTATGAATGTTAAGGTGGTGTTTCACCGGAAAGATGGTCAAGGACTCAAACAGCAAAATTAAAGGTGTGGGATTTTCTCCAATGGCCTGGTCAGATGCTTTATCTCAGTTCATTTGACAAGCATTTTTCAAACAGATGGCAGCTGTAGTGTAAAGCCAGACAAAGCGTGAGGAAGTAAGAAACTTGTTGAGAGTTTGCCTGGAGAAGATTCAAGCCAGTGTTAAAAATGAACATTTTATTCACGGTTTCATTGACCCTTTTAAGTTCAAACCCCTGAAGAGACAGAGTAATGCTGTTTAAAGCTGAGAGTTTACACTTTAAACCCATATTTTTTCTCTAACTATAATATGTATTATTACCTTATGAACATGGGTTTTTGTATTGAACCTGGTGTTCTTATCAGTTTCACGAGTACAGCTTTTCAAGCGTCGTGTTTACATTACTATTCCTTCTGTAGGTTACGAAAGCCCCCAGCTTGGTAACAGAGATGCATTATGACGTTACCTGAGGACCGGGAGGAGACTGCTGGGAAGAAAAGACTGGAACACGGAGGACTGGAGCGAGACAAGCTTTTAAAGCTGTATGGACTCAGCTGATAAGGGGTTTAACAACAACTTATTTTTCTTCTTTTATTCCATTTGTTGCTGAAAATGCATGAACTGTATACTTTTTTTTTTTTCCAACTGCTTGAACTTACTCTGGTTTTCCCATGCATAAGGTTTCACAAAAACACAGTGGTTCTCTCTCCAGTATGCTTATGAACTGTTTTATGCATTTTTGTGCAAATCATTTAATAATGAAATCTATCTTTTCACCCTCCCTCCTTCTTTTACTGACAATCTGTGACTACTAAAAGTGAGTTTGTACTGTATTTATTCTAGTGAGAGGTAGATAATTAATATAAAACTGCACTAACCATTGTGGTAACTTTACCAAGTAACAATCATGTTTTTATTTGTGATATTGAATTTGTTTGTAAGTTTGCTTTTGGTGTATGCTGACTGATGACTGAGAAATGTCTTACCATTAATTTAGCTTTCCCATCTCTTCAGGAGTATTTAAATCAGTCAGTGAGTCGTTTTAATCTGATTTTATTGGCCTGAAAATTAGTATATTTTCTAAAGATGCTTCTATGAATCAGAATTAATAAAATTGACTTTACAGAAGGAAATTAACTGTGAAAAGTTGCATTTATTATGCCTGAAAAAGGCAAAAAGGGGTCTCATTGAAACAGAACCTGGTAACATTGAGAAGATAAAGAGTAAACTTGTATGCAATGGCACATATGCCACAGAAAAAAATATAAAGGGGAATGAATGAAAATCATGCAAGGACGTCAAAAAATTGTTTTTTTTTTATGATAATTTATTTCTGTCTATGCAAGACTTCCCAGTGGTTGTGAATGATAGTTATCAGGGCTTTCAGAAGGTCTCTCAAATTCTTTAGACAATGACTGGTTTTCCAGAAAATTTCAGCTCACCCTGACAATTTTCATGTGTACTTTGTAAAACTCCCACTGTGGCCGTTATTCCCCTTAAAATCACATTTGTTTTCATCAAAATTATAAATTTAACAGTTTCGCCATGAAAAAAATTCTCAGCCTTGGGATTAGGTATGACTATACCATTTTCCACATTCAGAGAATGGTGATATAACGTATAGAAATGCTAATTCGGCCACTACATGAAAAGCTAGCACAAGCTACAAAGGTAAGTCAGCGCAAGTGTCAACAAAGGGCTAGCATGATGCAACCTGCTAAAGACCTGTATCTGGCAGTCCAGTCCCAGGATCAATAACCAGCTTTCTTAGCCTGTGGACCAGTTGCTACCATGTGACACGATATATCGATTTAGAAAATAGCAAGTCTCTGTTTGCCGATACCTCATATTCATTGACAGTCATTCAATTTAGGATCCACTATTTGATATGAAACAATAACTAATTGAACACAGTCATTCCCATTCATGTCAAAATCACTAAAAGCAACTAGAATATCATTTAACATTTTTATTCTTGAGCTCAGGTGTTTAAATCAAACGCAATCTATTTATATATAAATACAGACTAATAAAAAAAAAGTGGAACTTAAAATACAGCCATTTTTAAAATAAAAATGTATGAAAAATTGCTTTACTGCCCCATCCTGAACATGCTGTTCTTTCACACATGCTTTGCTAAAACCAATCTACAGCACAGGGGGAGAAAATGTGATTCAACAGTTTCGCTGCGGAAATCGTTTTTTTGGTTGGTACCCTTCGGTTAATGAAAGAAAAACTCAAAATAGTGACAGAAATAACTTGAATCTGACAAAAGTAATAAATAAAAATCCTATTAAATTTAACTAATGAAAGTCAGACATTGCTTTTCAACCATGCTTCAACAGAATTATTTTAAAAAATAAACACATGAAACAGGCCTGGACAAAAATGATGGTACCCCTAGAAAAGACTGAAAATAATGTGAGCAAAAGGACACGTTAATCCAAGGTGTGTCCACTAATTAGCATCACAGGTGTCTACAATCTTGTAATCAGTCAGTGGGCCTATATAAAGGGCTACAGGTAGTCACTGTGCTGTTTGGTGACATGGTGTGTGCCACACTCAACATGGACCAGAGGAAGCAAAGGAAAGCGTTGTCTCAGGAGATTAGAAAGGAAATTATAGACAAGCATGGTAAAGGTAAAGGCTATAAGACCATTTCCAAACAGCTTGATGCTCCTGTGACTACAGTTGCACATATTATTCAGAAATTTAAGATCCATGGGACTGTAGCCAACCTCCCTGGACGTGGCCGCAGGAGGAAAGTTGATGACAAATCAAAGAGACGGATAATACGAACGGTAACAAAAGAGTCCAGAAAACTTCTAAAGAGATTAAAGGTTAACTTCAAGCTCAAAGAACATCAGTGTCAGATCGCACCATCCGTCATTGTTTGAGCCAAAGTGGATTTAATGGGAGACGACCAAGGAGGACACCATTGTTGAAAACAAACCATAAAGTCAAACTACATGTTGACAAGCCACAAAGCAAAACTTTTTGTCAAGGCACATCAGCTCTATGTTTACAGATGGAAAATGAAGCATATCAAGAAAAGAACACTGTCCCTACTGTGAAACATGGAGGAGGCTCTGTTATGTTCTGGTCCTGCTTTGCTGCATCTGCCACAAAGTGTCTTGAATCTGTGCAGGTACAATGAAATCTCAAGACTATCAAGGGATTCTAGAGAGAAATGTGCTGACAGGTGTCAGAAAGCTTGGTCTCAGTCACAGGTCATTGCAACAGGACAATGACCCAAAACACAGCTAAAAACACCCAAGAATGGCTAAGCCATGAGACAACTGGAGCAGTTTGCTTATGAGGAGTGGGCCAAAATACCTGCTGAGAGGTGCAGAAGTGTCATTGACAGTTACAGGAATCGTTTGATTGCAGTGATTGCCTCAAAAGGTCGTGCATTTCTTTGGTTTTTCATTAATAGTTGTCTATAGTTCCTTATCCATTTCCCTGATGCCGTTTGTATTTTTTTTTTTTTTTTTTTTTTTTTTAACCCTGTTCTTTCCAGCATCCTAACATACAGAATGATGTGTGCCATATTTTGATTGACAGATTTGCTTTACCAAGGGAGACGTGTTATATAGATGGCTGCCCTTGATATTTTTATTATTTTTATTTATATAATATGGAAAAGTACAGTAGTCATCAAACATACCTGCAGAGAAACGTACCAACACAAACATCAGCAACATCTAGTCAGAAGCGGATGGAGAGACGAGCACGTTTGTGAGCATGCACGTGTGAATGTGCGTATGTGGCCATGCAACAAGGAAGAAATGTATGCATGCAAGAGGGCCATGATCACGCCGCACCCCAAGTCATCAGCGGGGGACAGGGGAAGCCCGAGGCCCCAAAGGCCAAGCAGGTCCACAGAGCACCAAGCCCAGGACAGCCAAAGCAGACAGAGCAGCGGCCCACTCAGATCAGAGCAGAAGGGCCACCCATTCCCCCCAGCAGAGCCCCGCCCAGGAGCCCGAAGGGGCCCAAACGCCCCAGACAAAACCACTGCCGGCCACGCCAAACCAACAACACCAAGGCTAGGTACCCCAGGGACAAGAATATGTCTGCAGGTCAAACAACTGCAAAGAGGTCACAAAGGGAGGGGATGGAGGAAGGGCCACCTCGATGGCTCCTGTCCACCCACCCACAGCCCATGTGCCCATCCCCCCGAGGCCCTAAATGTATATTGATGTCTAGGGTAAGATTAGGTTAGGTTAGGTTGTGACACCATTGTTAATCTCACAACAGGTTTTACTCTTTTACTTGTGCTTTTCACTATTTAACAACATCCAGGTACACATGATCTGGTCTTAAAATGCAACCTTCACCTCATAAAGCAGTGTTCCTTATAACTACCACCATAGGGTGAACACTCTGTCCAGACACACAAACACCTTGTCTTAGGCAGGAACATTTTGACGTATACAACAGGACACAACGCGTGTGCCCAGGCTTTGGCAGGAGTGATATGTTTCTCATCTAGCATGTCAGCATTTTGTCTCAGTAACTTTAAATAAAGCCTCTCGTTGACCAGATAATAGACTTCATCATACACACAGCACAGTCACTACAGTCACACTGCATAGACTTTGATATATACATATAGAAGGTGGCATATCATGGTCTAAAAACAATGACTCATAGAGGGTTGCTGTCTGAAAAACCAGCTGTTGACATCTGCTCTTGACTGGTTTTGTAGACAGAAAAGGTAAATGATAAAAACAACTGGGACATGCATAAAGCCTTTGGAGAAAAAAATAGCAAAAGCAATAGAAAAATATGGGTAAAATATAAAAGAAAAATATGAAATTGGATGCAAAATTATTTTTTGTGTGTTTGATCATCTTGTATTCAATTTTTTAATTCCTCATTATTTGATTGATTTATTCTTTCACAACGGCTACATTTTTATTTATTTTATTTTCTTATACAGAGATATTAAATTTGAGAGCCCTTAAATGACATTATGGACTTAAAAATAAAAAAAATTAAAAAAAAAAAAAAAAAAAAAAAATGTAAATGGATGCAACTTGCTGGCCCTTCTCCCTTTCTTTTTGCTGTGCCTCAGCTTCATATCAAAAGCTCTCCCCTACAACAATCATGCATGATCAGGATAATAACCTCTCAACAAGTAGTAGTGACTGACTGATTAGAGATGTAAACTGTCTCTTATTGGCTGTTTGCAACTTTGAATGTTTGTGAAAATTGAAAATTACATCATTGAGTTTACAAAGTTACAAAGAGAGAAAATTGTTTAAATGATTAAAATTCAACTGCAACTATCAACCAAAATTTAATAGTTTTAAAATGTAACATATTTGATGTTAAATTTAAAAAACAAAATTTATGTACTATGCAGCTGAGATAGAAAATTGAGACAACTCAAAGGTTGCACCAGACCTTCCTGTAATACCACTTTGTACCACTTGACGGGAGCAGTCACTGTAATATCTAGTCTACCCTGGAGAAGACATGGTAGCCAGCATTACCAGTCACTACTGAAACCAAGAGTGGCTGTACTAGATTATTATTCTTTTTTTCAATTGTCTCAAGATAAGTTTATTTTCTTGTTCTCTCAAGGTGAAAATAGCAGATGATTAAGGTGGGCTCAAAAGTATAGTAAGTTGTGACTGTGTTACACCTGATTTGATTGCTCAAAATAGATCCCATGTCAGCTGGGGAGGGCCTACGGTCATGCTGTATATGTATAATTTTGTGAATGAGTGATTGGTTAAACTTAAAGGGACATTGTGTAAAAGTTACTTCCATCTAACATTTTAAGGTATTGCATTTTAACATATAGTGCATTCTAGCGCCCCACTTTCTTAAACAGGCATTGCAACAGTGGTAGCCGCTATCTGTCACAAAGCCTAGACAACACTGAAAGCATGTCATCCAATAGTTCATGGAGTATTCACTCAGATGAAGACGTTCGTGATTTCATAAATATCGTAAACTGCATCCCATCAGACTGACAGATATTGTTCCTCTATGTTTAGAAGGAGGAATCGTTCTCACAGGGGGAACGGATCTTGATGGGAAAACTGGCCTCATGGGGCTTTTTGTCATATTAAAAGCTAGCTTATAAAACGTTCTCACTGGATTTTATTCTCGCTTTATCATGACTATGAAAGTGACTGAAATCACATAAACATACACTCCTGTATGAAGCTGGTGTATTTTAGCAGGATCTACTGTTATACTGCCTATGGTAATGAGCAACACTGTCTAACAAAACCAAATGAAAAGTTAGCTTCAGGCTATTTTAGGCAGTACCGTTGACTTATTGTCAAGGAGATAGTTGGCAACTTCACTATCCTTTCTTAAAATCTTTCTTCTTTGTATGCTCCTGACATCCAGGGAAGGCTAGCTCAATGTTAATTCTCCTTTCTTGGATTGTCTGGTCATGCTGCCTTTTAGGTGTCCTTTCTTGGCGATGGCGAAAACGGCTCCCGTGCTCTGCTGCTGCATATGCATGGTCTTTTTGTGAATGACAATTTAACAGATTTTCCAACTTGCCGGGATGGTAAACCTCTCTTGTTTATCTTCTCCTCCCAATCACTGTGTGCTGGCTGGCAGAGAAAATGCATAGTTGGTGCAATTTGTCCCTTGACGGCGGCTGTAGTTTTAAGTTAGCAGACCTTCATGGTGCTTTCCTACCAGCTTACCCGTCATGTGTGTGAACAAATCTAAAATTCTTTGCTTGCGAAAATGTGTCAGATCATTAGCAAAGGTCAAAATATACCAATTATAACACATATTCAGACGTTAGTTTTGGCCATCAAACAACAAAAAAATTTACACATTGTCCCTTTAATAGTCAGACATGTTGCAGATGCACATGCAAGTAAAATCAGATGGATTGATCAGTGATGGATGTTGCTTGATCTGATATTAGCTTGAATCCATTGCTGACTTGTCTTTATGTTCGAAAAATTCCTCACATGAACAACAGACACTCAAATCGGTGAAAAGACACAGCTGTTTACTGCGATCACATGAGTTCAGACACAGCCAGAAGACAAGTTAAAACACGGGCCAACCGACAATGTTAGAACTGATTTCTTAGCTCAGGACACATGATTATATAGCCCATCCCTCTGGGAACAATGGTCTCTCTTGGCCTCTGGTGCTGGACACCTGGAGTAAGGTACATGTTGACCGACCATAAAGTCCTTTGATGTATTTTACAACTGTATTCACTCCCAGGGGCACTAAAGATAACTGTCCTGTGAAAACAGTTCTCGTCACAATCATTAAGGACTAGCTGTGTCTCTCACAGATGATCACAATATCATCAATAAAAGATTTTTCCATCACTTTACTGAGTCATACCATTACAGAACAGCTTTACAATGGGATGCCCCTTGGTTCCATCAGTTGAGATGGTGGGAGAGAAGAAGATAATTGGGGACCTCTCATCCATGTTCAAGGATAGCCCACCTCCCCACTGCCTCATACCCCTCCCGAACAAAAAGCGGTCTACTTGAAAACTAGGGATCTCGGTCCTTGCAAGTGAACCCGGTCTGGTACGCTGATAGTGTGAATGCAAACAGACCAGCCAGTGGTCCAAAGAGAAGAAGTGATTTATGATGGACATCCTGCTAACTCTCCTGTTGCTCATACTGGACAAATTCTGGTAAAAACTGCATTAGGCTTTAATCCCAAAGAAAAAACAGAAACCACAAGACTGAGCAAATTTGTTGTTACTCCGTTATTACTTGTGGTGAACTAGCAGTTTTTGTTTTTCTATGAATAACTTGATCTTGTGAAACTCATCGGGCTAAACTTTGCCCCCTTGTGGTGACAATTTTGAAGATCACAGTTACCAGATCCACCTGTAATCTGTCATGAAAAGATCATCTTCATTATTAGTTTATTACCAAGCATGTAAAAACAGTTGCTATAAAACCATACCAGAAAAATCAACACTGCCCTGTTGGGACTGTTGACATCTGAGTGCTTCTGAATGTAACATCATGTATTTTTTTTCTCAGTACAGAATGGCATACTCAGGATGCACACTTTAAATGAGCTGCAATATCTTTGCAGCAGATGGCAGCAGAGACCGGGAGCTCCTCTGGCCTGAAACACAGACTCATTAGTCCACTGTAATGTTACTGCCAAGTCCTGATGCACCATAATTTCAATTAAACAGCAGCAGTCACTGCTGTAATGAAGGTGTAATAAACATGAGGATTAGGTACTTGTAATTATATTGAATACTGCAGATGAGATGATACGGAGGTATCATCTCATAGAGAGACATCATTAAACATTATCGTAATTTCATATTCCTATTTTTGACATGTGAATTGCAGATTAGCATGTTTTGCCTGCTTTTGTTGTATATGAGTCAGCTCTGGCTTAGACAGTTCGTCAGCTTTTTCCAGACAATGACAAGCCTGTTTGTCTCATGACAATGAGGAGCTTTTAATTCCCTCCATGCAGTCACCTGATCTCCCACACTGCCAGGCCAGATCGCAGCCAGTGGTGTTGCATTCACATTCTCTGTGTCTGTCTTCAGATAAGCTCGGCTAATTCCCTCTTTATCTTTCCACACACACCCATATGGTTCATGTTCCACATACCATATGCTCAGCTGAGTGTTTCATCACAGTATATGTAAACCTACACAGTCCACGCACGCATTAATATAATGTTCCACTTTTTAAAATGTGTGTCTATGTGTGTGTGAGGAGAAAAAAAGGTATTCTAATTTATTCATACTGATGGGCATCAGATGGTGTTAGGTTCACACTTATCTGCATTTTTTTAACCTCGAGTCCACAGTGTTTGTTGAGAGGTGTGTATTGGACATGTGCATCTCCAGCAGATGGGTCAGCAGCAAGCCATTTAACTCTGTACGTCTACACTGGAAGGTTGGTAATGAGTTTATACAAGCCAGCGTGCTTCACTCTGCACCTACAGAGCAGCACAAAAACACGTAACATGACAAATTATACGCTTCTCTTTATTCATGATGTAAAGACGGGGTTTTGGGTCCTGGCGGGCTTCTGTATTATTGACATTATACCCGACAAAGAACTTCAGCTTAGTGTCTGAGCCAAAATGTTGCTTTTAGAGTGGGGTACCGTCATACCAAATCCTACATTGTGCAAATAATCCTCTTACAAATACCTAAGAATTGCTTTTCCTGTATAAATATTAGCAGCGTTCATAGAACCACATCCTGAGTTCAAAAAATCGAAAATATTAACTTTAATAGATAGACATTTAAATCCTGCTTTATTCATATTTAATTCATTTCATATATAAGAGGCTTCCTTCAAATTGTGGGTAGTAGGAAGCAAAGCTTATCTGACATGTATGACTCTAAGATGATCACCGGTAAACAGGTGGATCATGGAAGTTGTGGAACATTTTTAGCAGACTCTCAATAAAAAGTTTTTGATAATTTCTGACCCATTTCTTAGCTTCTGTTTTAACAAAAGACATTTCTGTTACTTTCCAACAATCCAACAGTCTGATTTTATTTCATGAATTTTTGGCCCATGGGCACATTGTTGTATGTGCAGGTACACACACATAATAAATACATTTCTTTGTGACTGTCCCATTGTATCATGTTATGTGTTTGTCAAGGTTTTAACATAAAGCTGTAAGTGGATTTAGTTTAGTTACTGAATATAAATTAAAGTAAGTGTGAGATCAATTAAACCAACATAGTGTTATTATCTGACAATTGTTTCTAGTGCAGAGTGGCTCTAAATGGGCCACTGCACTAGAAAAATTATACCTCAGAGTCAAAAAGGTTAAGAACCCACCTGCCAACTTGCCAGTGGTGGGTTAAAATGTGTTGGTGAAAACATACTGGTCAGTTTAGCAGGTAATTAAATTAAGCAAATAATTCTGATGCGTTGTCCTGGAAGTGTTATTGCTACATTTCCCACTAACACTATTCCATGTCATATCATGCATCCATTGGCTGTATGCTTTCTGTAGGGTGTGTGGTGTCATTTACGAGCTACTGCCTACCTGAACAAAGTGCAGCTGAATGAGGAGCGAAATTTGAGCAAGGTAAAAGATGGGTAAAACGATAAATAGAAACGTGGCAGCAACGTGGCAGCGGTTGGATGGGATAAAAAAAAAAGTAGGCTCAATCCGCATTGAATACAAAAAAGGCGTTAATGCAAAATGCCTTTCAGACTTTTCAGACTTGAGCAGGTAGTGTTGAACTGTACATTTGGACTGTGAGCTCTGCACCAAAGAAAATAGTATTACAAAACATTTAATTATTAGGACAAATGATATTAAGATGGAGACCAAATGAAAGACCATGAAACTCCGCTGGATAGCCTAAATGCGATCAGTTGCATTATTTGGCCTATTTTCCCGGAAAACAATTGGTTAGTGGAAATTCTTCAGTTCACACTCTCAAACTGCATTCAGGGGTTGAAATGCTGGATGGAAAACAATTATTTCCAACTAAAAGTTAGCCCCCCTCCACCACAACAAGCTAAGTTAGCCACCTCAGTACTTTGTCTTCTTGTCAACAGTGTAAGTGCATCCCAGAAATTATTAATGAAAATACTGTCCGGATCACTCAAAACCCAAGGTAATTCCTCAAAACCCAAGGTAATCCACTCTTGTTTTGGTTATAGTTATAAAGTGATTATAACTGCTAACAGAAAACGTTTCCTCATAGCTAACATTTAAATTTTATTCATGATCAAAAGTCTTCAAAAGTTACCAAACTTGTTTGAAGTAGATTGATAAACAAGCTTCAGATTTATGTGCAACTACTGGCAGACACTGTTGGAAATATTAGAAATTTGTTATTTTATGTTCATATTAAAAACAATTGTGTTTTTAAAAATGTTTGTTTTTTATTTTGAATGATTAAACTTAGTCCTTAAAGCAGATGCTATATAAACCTTTAACAGAAATACATGTTAACACTTTATCTAACACCTCCAACAACAAGCAAATGTAGAAGCAGCTGCTTTAAAAGTTCAAATTGAAAAATATAAATGCAACTTGCACATGTAAATTGAAGTCTGAAAACCTCACTGTACAATAAATGAGGCCAATAAGTAAATCAGTTCGCCCATGAACTTTACTGCTGTTTCCTTACAATCTATCAGTTTACCACCCTTATACCTCCTTAAAAAGAGAGAGAGAGAGAGAAACCATGACAAAGCCAAGCTCGGTGCACTCAATAGATTCCTGCAGCTCCATGCACACCTCCACACGACTCAGACATCTCCCACTGACGTGGCTGTCATAAAAGGTTTCCATTCATATAGCCTTCATCTTTGCAATTTGAGGAGGTGTGTTTGACACTTTCCACACAGTCTGTGGAGGAAATCATTCATCCTCCCTTCCCTCTCCGGTGTCTGCCTTGCTCTGAATGCACTTTCACCCTTTTCTTCCCACGAGTTCTGACACTCTCCTACATACCTGTTTATTTCCCTGAAAATAAAAGTCTCTAATACACGCTCCCAGCAATTAGCAGAGATTAAAGCTGTGTGTGCTAGCGTAGGTGTTTTGCATGAGTGTATGTTTACAAGAGAAGAAAGTGACCGGGAGGTCATTGTTGGGAGAAGGCAGTGAGATATTTTGCACACAACAAATAGCTAAAGGGTAAGAGGCAGTCTGGAAATACTGCTTCTCACTTGGCTAACTCATAACATGTTTGATTTTTATCCATCAGTGCTACTTGCAGTCGTCAGTCTGACAGCTCGATCCATCAAATTGTTTTGCCCAAACTGAAATATGTTTGGTTCAGACATTCATTTTCCAGAAGATGAACCTCAATAATAAGTGAGACCTTAACAATGTTTTTCTTTTTTCTTTTTCTTTACCTGACACAAAATGAAGGATTGAGAGTAACAAACATAGACATGCTAATTATGCTGTCCTCCATTCAGCTAACAGCGTTAGCCATCATGATGCTATTTAAAGTGACTGGTAACTGTTTGAAAGTTAGCTTAAACAATTAGCAATTATAACATAATTTCTTGTTTTAATTTGAATGGGTAGATGGATGGATAGATGGATGGATGGATGGATGGACGGACGGACGGACGGACGGACGGACGGATGGATGGATGGATGGACTCTAGTTCTACATAGAAGGTATTTTACAATTCCCCAAAAATTTATTCAGCATCCCAATCTTTGTATTTGATTATATTTATTTTGATATCCGTTGGAGTACAACTATTCTTCCTGAAGTCAAATCTTTTTAGAATTGAGGTTGTAATAGTCTATTATGTCCATGGATAATGCATAAAAACATTGCAAAATGCAAACTCTGAAAAAACCAAACTATTAGCTAATTCTCTGAACATAACATAAAGTATAAGCTTATTCAATTAGTAATATCCCAGGATATTTGTCCATTACGACTGCCAGACCTCAGCGATAAATTATTTTAAAACATGGCTGAAACTCAGCTGGGCACCTTAATCATAAAGCATTAACTCCTTATATGATTATTATTTTATTATATTCATATTTGTCTTCTTGGAACGTGCTTACTCCAATTTGTTACCATCATTAAAACCATAGGAATCGACAAGACAAACATTGGGTCTTCTCAGCCCTTCTAATCCTTCCCAAATATGCTCGATAGAAATGTTTAAGGTCCATTTATGCTTCCTTGCGTATCTAAATAGTGATGTCTGTTTCAAACATTGACATACGTCGCATCCTCATACTTCCATGGGTGTTTTGCGTTGCCATGGTTGTTAAGACAATTCCTCTATTAGTGGGCAGTGCTAAGTTCAGAGTTCACCCCCTAGAGCCGACATCAGTTTCAGACACCATTTGACAGCGGCAATGTATCAATATAAAGTTGTTTCCACCCACCCTAAACATTTGTATATAATCTTTCTATGAAAGCTTGCGCAATTTCTACAGTAATTGTGCCCATCTTCATTCTTCTTCTTCTCTTTTGTTCCCTTCTTAATGCACTTCTTCTTCTCTGGTTTGTTTCTCTCCATGGTTGCATATCAGCTTTTCTGCTCAGCACTGCCCCCGCTATTTCCAGTGGTATTGCTCCGTCTTCTGTGTCAAGCGACGGTTAGCTGAGCTCCCTGAATACGGACCAAATTACACACCCAACCGATACAAAAGATGTACAAAACCATCTGTCCGTGAGCATAAATGGGCCTTTAGGCTCCACACAGATGAGATATTCTAAAATGAATACTGTCTAAATATCACTCTGTGTGGTAGCTTCAAGATTTCTTCTTGCACCTAGAGCAGAAATTAAATAGTATAATATTGGTGTGGCCAGAGGTGATTTTTTTCAATTTGTTCATCAGCACTTTGATATAAGCAGGAACTCACCTGCTTGTTACCTTTGCTCATTATCCTGACACTTAGTGGGCTGAAGGGGGTAAAAACATGAGCATGGTCTTTCAACTTAAGTTGTATGTGACTGTGTGTACATGGCCAAAGGACAGCAAAGGAAGTCAAGAGGAGGAGTAAGCACAAGGAGTAATGCAGGTGTGTGCCCTCTATTTCTCCTCTTTATACAGCACATCAGCTGATGGTGAGCGGTGGGATTTTACCCAGGGGTAGGTCACCATTCACAGTAAGTGAGCCACATTCATTTAATATTCTCTTTGTATTTCCCTCTGGCTATGCTCCATATATCAAAACTCTTTTTTGTCTTTTAAAGTCTACCTCCTGCCCACACCTGGGTCACATAGTCTTAATTTAACTCTTACTGGGCGTAACTTGTAGCTTTTTTTTTCTTCTTCTTCTTTTTTTACTATGACTTACTGTGATCATATACATTAAACATTCCCTTGAACTTCTTTATCTTCAGGGTTAGCTTGACTACCAGAACCAAAATGCTAAAAGTGAAAGTGACAGGTTTTGTCTTTTTCTGTGGAGGGTTTCCTTGAGGATCTGGCCGAGGAGAATGTCAGACCACACATGGAAGGGAGGCTGCCCAGAGCAGCACCCAGTTAACTGGACAAGTGGGGAGGTTTAGTGAAGCAAAAGAAACAGAAAGTAAAACTAGTCCAAAATGCAGTGTAGCATTATTTTTGCTTTCCTCCAAAATCCTCTATGATTCATTGATTTTCATACGACAGATATGTAAATCTACACTATACACTGTGACTGAGGAATGAAAGTGGCTGGTCTGAAAATAGCCTGGAACCAGCCACGACTCCTAAACCAGTTCAGTTTGAGGTCAGTGTGTGCTAAAATTAAACATATTTAGTATAGCCTCATGTTGCACATTTTGTGTTTCTGGTCACGTCTTATTTCTCAGCTGTCGCTCCTCATCTCTGGTACCAAGAATTTCCTTTTTATCCCCTTTTCTGATTTTCAATCCATTAGTTGCCTGCTGTGGTAAAGCCAGTGGCAGTTAAAGGCTAGAAGCAGGCTGTTCATTTTTTTATTTCCCCTCAAATAGCTGTTCTTCCCCTGGTTGCCTTTTTCTTTATTTAGGTCTGAATAGATATTAGCTTGTTCTGACTCTTAGTTCAAAACACTAGCTGAGCCGTCTCTCTGACCTTTTTTTTTCTTTGAGTGTGAAACCAAATAATCACCCACCTCCAAAGTTGAAAGCTTGACTGGGATGCTGCACAGAAGGGACAGATGGATAAAGGAATGAACAAACGTTTAATCATTTCTTTGTCCATCTGCTCGCATGTGGATCCTATTTTGACAAAGTGGGAGTAATGATGCATCCCACCACCACGCTGGCATTAAATCAGAGTTATGTCATAATTATTGTTAAAGAAGCTCATATTCATAAAACATGCTCTTTTACTACTTTAGATACTGTATAACTGTTACATTTCTTATCCAGAAACTAGCAGAATTATAATACAAATATGTGATATACCATTAAATAATGTTTTGGATACTCTTAAGATTCAAATATTAAGCCAGTCAGATTACTGGTTTTTACTGGTAGCAGTGCCTGCTCTTTCTGAATTGAATTAGTTTTAGCTTTTCTGCTAAGGCACAAAAGTTAAATTATGTTATTTAGTGTAAATAATATAGTAGCTCTTTGTTGATCGTTTTCATTTTATAATGGTTATTATATTATGGAAAAAGTAATCACCATTTTCTAAGCTGTACGACATTTATCTGGGTGTCTGAAGTGAGCACTGACTAACAGTAAAGACTCATAAACCATAACCCTGTCAGTAATATAGTGTTTTCCCAACCTGGACCAGTTTAATGCAGTACTGATGATGCCATAAAGAGGGTCGAGTCCCAGCTGTCCATAGCTGAACTCCAGATGAGGCAAATGTAAATATTTGAGAATTGCCACGCAAATATTTTTAATCAGTGTGTGCTAATGTGTAGGGGGGTTTGGGCTATAATATATATATATTAACAGTATGGAGTCCCAAAACATAAAAATAAAGCTTCAGCAGGTTACCAGTTTGCTTGTTATAAAAGGTTGCCCTTTTTCTACATTTTCGTGACTGGCTTGTGTGTTTTCTTGCCCCCTCTGAAAACAAACAAACCTCCTCCCTCTGCATGTTTGGCACGACTACTCCAGCCCGCCGAGGTAAGTTGTGTTGTTTGTGTCGTGATGCAGCTGACTTGTTGAGACGTCGCCGGATGTTTGTTGAATACGTCTCCTGAGAGACTTCAGACTCATCAGGCTTGTCAGTCACAGGAAGGGTCTGCTGAGTTTTGAATTGCAAGTTATTCTGGAAACATGGAGAGGAAACAATAATAAATATAAATTATACATTGGAGGTGGTTGTTTATTAAAATGAGTTTTCAAAACTACCATTACTCTGCCTCTGTCTACATTTCTGACTTAGTGTTTGCTCTGTGCTGACAGTTGTTGGCAGAGTAGCTGCTGAGCCCTGCACTGCTCTGGTTTCATCTCATTTGTAATCTCTCACATTGTTCCTTACTGTTTTCCCTCGGCTTCAGTTTCCTCATCCAAAGTCAGGTATCAGAGAATTATAAAAAGTTTGATTTTACAAACCCATCTGCACCATCTTCTCTCTCTTAACCTCTTCTTCTCAATTATCCCCTGTCAGATTTCCTGGAGCCATGTCTGCCATTGTCAACCTCTTCTTCAATGTGGTCTCCACCAACACAACCATCTCCTTCACCGTGGTGCTACCCATGGTCAGCCTGATCTCCCTTCTGGTTGGGCTTGGACATCACCTTCTGCTGTGGTTGGTGCTAGTGAAGAACCCTCACAGTCGCTCCAAGCCCAGCTCCGTACTGCTTCTCAATCTCAGCCTGGCAGACCTGGGCACCCTGCTCACCCTGCCCTGCGTGCTCCTGAGTGCTAGTTTCCAGAACTGGCAGCTGGGTGGTGGGACCTGCGTTCTCCTGGGATTCATGACTTCAGTGACAGTCGGAGTGGAGATTTTCAGCTTGGCAGCATTGTCAGTGCTGAGGTATCGTATTGTTGCACCACGGATGAGGCCGCCTGCTAGTCTGACACAAGTGTGAGTATTGTGTGTAATGCAAAAAGTGGCTTTGCTAAAAGATTAGGGTCACTGTGTTGACCTTCATTTTACAAGTTTCTGTGTGAAATATCTTTACAGAATTTAAAAACCTAAAACATCATCGATGAGAAACGACACACCTGGATCATACCAGTCATTTGGTCCATAAAACATAAGAACTTTGTGTAACTTGAGCCACACTCATCTTTAAACTTGATGTTAATCTGACACATTTATGGTTTATTGACAGTATCGTTTAGATTTGTGTTTTAATCCGCCCACATACTGACAAATATAGAAGCTGAGCTGCTATGGTTTTTCCCAGATAACGAAATCATTTGTTACGTTATCTTAAGATAAAGTAGTTCTCTCAAGATGATTGTCTAGTACTGAAATACCGATTTTTATATTGTCTATAATTTCTTAATAGTTAGTTTAATGACTTTGTCCTATAATAATAATAATTAATGTGCCCGGCAGTTGTGACATGTGGTTTATTTAAACTTCCTTTTCTGTCCATCAGGGCAGTTAAATTGTTCAAGGGAGCTCTGTTGAAAGGTGCAAGCTCATTTACTACAAAAAGGAGAATTTCTTTGAAAAAACTAATAGGGTTTTAAATGATGAAAGGAGTGCAATCCCCATTTCACTTTTTAGTTTGTTTTTAATCCTGAAAAAGCACAGGTCAATCATTTGTCCAATGTTTGGTATGAACGCTCAACTCTCATATAAAGAAGCATATAATGAGAACAAAACTGAGTAAAATAAAATGACAGGGACTTGAGAAGTAAAATTTTTTTCAGTTAGATTTTTTTTAGTTAAAACATAAGATAAATATAAATGGTTTTACAATCTGAGCAAATTCAAGCATTTTTATCAACAGGCTCAGATAGAAGCAAAGATCTCAGCCTTTTGTCTCTTCATGTGAAGATCCTCACTAATAATAACTGAAACAAAAGGAGAAAATTATTTACTTTTGGAGCTTTCGGGATAATCTTTAGAAATGATCTTTTCAAGGCCAAAAAGAATTTACATATTTTCTTTAATTATTAATGTCACAGTTATTCCATAATTTAACCTTAACAAAAGCTTTAACTGTAGCTCTTTTTTACAGCTTTTTGTATGATATACATAGGTAGCCATTTTGTTAGGTACAGCTGTTCAATTGCTTGTTAACACATGACATTAAGCTAATCAGCCAATCACATGGCAGCAGCTTAATGTCATGTAGACATGGTAAAGGCTTCTTGCTAATGTATAAAATGAGCATCAGAATGAGGAAGAAGAGGGATTTAATGGACCTTGGCATGGTTCTTAGTGCCAGACAGGCTGGTCTGAGTCTTTCAGAAACTGTTGATATACTGGGATTTTCACATACAACCATCTTTTGGGTTTACAGAGAATGGTCTGAAAAAGAGAAAATGTCCAGTGAGTAGCAGCTGGCTGGATGAAAATGCCTTGTTGATTTCAGAGGTCAAAGAGAATGAGTTGACTGGTTGGAGATTATAGAATCAGTAACTCAAATAACCACTGGTTTCAACCAAGGTATGCACCATGGCTACTCAGTTCAATCCCACAAGGGCTGCAGTCCGGCAGGTTTTTAATATATCCCTGCTCCAACACACCTGATTCAAATTAATGAGTCATTGTGCAGAACTTCATAGGCTGTTGGGTCCATTTAATTTGAGTCAGGTGTGTTGGAGCAGGGATATATTGAAAATCTGTGGCCCTTGTAGGACTGAACTTAGTAGCCCTGGTGTACGTCATCTTTAAATGCACATATCAAACAGCAGATGGACACGCTACAGCAGCAGAAGCCCACACTGGATGCCACTTCTGTTAGCTTAAAAAAGAAAACTGAGGCTACAATTCACACAGACTCACCAAAACTGACTCACCCAAATTTCCCTGAGGACTCTCCAAAGGGATTAATAAAGTATTTCTATTCTATTCTATTCTAAAACTGGACAATAGAAGAAGGAAAATCATTGCCTGGTCTGATGAGTCTCCATTTTAGCAGCAACATTCAGATGGAAGGGTCAGAATTTGGTGATAACAACGTTAAAACATGGATCCATCCTGCCTTGTATCAGCAGTTTAGGCTGGTGGTGGTGTAATGCTGTGGGGGGCATGTTGATGGTACACTTTGGGATCCTTAGAACCAACTGAGCATCATTTAACGACCAAAGCCTATTTGGATATTGTAGCTGATCATGTCCTTGATGACCATAGTGTACCATCGTCTGATGGCTGCTTCCAGCGGGATAATGCACCATGTCACGAAGCTCAAATCATCTCCAACTGGTTTCTTGAACATAACAATGAGTTCACTGTCCTCCAACGGCCTCCACAGCCACCATATCTCAATCCAATAGAGCAGCTTTGGGATGTGGAGGAACAGGAGAATCTCATCATGAACAAATCAGCAGCAAATGTGTGATGCTATCATGTTAATATGGAGCAAAATATCTAAGGAATGTTTTCACCACCTTGTTTAATCTATGCTATAAAGATTTAAGGCAGTTCTGAAGGGAAAAGTGGTCCAACACATTACTAGCAAAGTGGTGTGTGTACCCCTAAAATGATAATTTCTGTCTTACACTGTTGCATTGTTTAATAATAGCCAAGTCAGCATAAAACATGAAACTATCTAAATATTATTAATAATATGTATAACTGTTTTTGTGAGAAAATTGTTGAGTTAATTGCTGCTTTAAAGGTTAATCCCAATAATTCCACACAGTAAGATGTGTAGGATTTTACAAATGAGTAATAAAAATTACGTTAACATTAAATGAGAAAAGACTTTGGTAATCCCAAGGGAAATTATTATTTAAATGATAAATTATAACTTACATAAAGATTTATGAGTCAGTATAACCTTATTTATACAGAATTGCTCTTAACTTTGAACGTTTTCATTCAAAATAATAAGTTTGCATGTTAAATCCTGATCCATCACATTTTTTCCCACAAACTCTCTCTGTGTGATGATGAAACTGCTTCAGAGTTGTGTTTTTGGAACTATTTGTTTCTGAATTAAAGGTTTAAGTTAATATCCCCACTAATTTCTATTTAAATTTTAATAATCTAGTAATAATATAATAATTTAGTTTCAACAAAGTTTAATGGAGTCCCAGACGGTGACTGATGGACTAAAAACAAAACACAATGTGGCAACTAAATGTTCTTGTTTTCTACAATAACTGCATTTTAAAGGTACTTTGGTTTTTCTGGTTGTAGGAATAAAATAGGTGAAAATGTAATATACTTAATCTGACCCCCTCATCCTCTATTGACTTCTATAATTTAAACGACAAATCACTTCACAAGTGTCATGTGTCATATTGGGTGATGATACATCCTCTCCCATCAATTAAAAAATCTATCCCAGCTGTCTCAGGTGTTACACAACTGACCTTCTTCTCTTTCTTCCACAGATTATGTACTGTTGTTGCCATTTGGCTGGTCTCAATAACCATGGCTTTACCAAAGGTCACCTATGTTAACTTCAGTGGCGGATGCACATGGCCAGTTGGCAGTGAAGAGTGGCTTTTCTTCCTGGTTCCTGCCTTCCTGGTTTACTATGTTGCCCCTCTCCTGTGCATTGCCATCAACTCCGGCATCATCATCTGTCACCTCCACAGCTGCGGGGGCACATTGGCTGCCGTCAGACGCAACAAGAAAGCCACCGCCCTGCTTGTCGGCTCTACGCTGGTTTTCGCTGTTAGCTGGCTGCCTTACTACGCTCTTGAGTTTGTCAATGTCATGTCCGCTCATGTTAGCACAGCAGCTTCTCCTACAAGTAAATCTTCAACTTTGCCTCCTTTGTGTTTGTCAGCCACCTCGTGTTTGCCAAATCAGCAAGTTCTGACGAGGGTAACCCTGCTGTGGGAAGTGTCCTCCCTGGCGGCCATTTTGTTGGTGTGCCTGGCACCATGTTGGAACCCTCCGCTGTACTTCCTGTTGTCACGCCCAGCTGTGCGTCAGCTGAGAGCTCTTCTGCCTAATGTTTTTCTAGAGCAGTTGGGGAAAAAACCTGCCCAGCGCTTGCATGTCGCTCCAGCTCCTCTCACATGATCATCAATGCCTCATCCTCCTGCACACTCACACACTCACCAAAGCCTGACACACAGATTGACTCAATAGAAGTCACACAGCTGTGCTCAGTCACGTACCACCATGAAATGCTCTTCACATTTCCCATCCAAGAAATCCACAATTCACAGCTTGTGCTATACAGTCTGCAGAATACATCCCACTTACACACATTACTGCTGGCAACAGTGTGCTTAGCTCCCAGAAAGATGACACTGTCAGTCATAAAAACACAAAGTTTATGTCCTGGATCACAATTCAGAGTCACTTATCCTCCTAGCAATGGCCAGCTGGTAGAGCAAGAAATCTGAACTAAATGGGGGGGAAAAAAAAAAAAAAATCAAAATGCCAAACAATGCAATGTGCTCATTTCATGGTTTATAAATAAAGGTCACAGAACTTAACAATAAATCTTTAAGCTCCCACACAGGAGCCGGACCTACAATTTTTACAGCCTTTTTCATGAGTGGAAGGAAATCTGCTGGGTCCAGCAAATGGAGATTTTAAAAGCCTCTCCTAAGCGCAAAAAAAAATAAAATAAAATAAAAACGCTTGTGATAAGTATGATAAATGGGATGTATTTTGAGAAGCTTCTATAGGGCATTATGATAAAGCATCTAGTGCATCACAACAAACATTGCAGCCTTGTAACCCCATTACTAAGCAAAACGAGAAGGAGGGGAACCTGCATACCAGGAAATCTACCTGTAGCGCTCGCAAGCGATAGCCTGTAAATTCAGGGGAAAAGGTCTTCTGGACTTATGACGTACATTAAAAGAAGCTGATTTGTTTAGCTCCAAACTTTAATGCAGAGAAGTGCCTATTAAATAGAGATTTGACACAAGGATCACACCAGCAGTAAGAAAATTACTTCTCTACAAGTGGAGCCCATCTGCATCCACAGTGGTTTAATATCCTCCAGTAAAGGGCATGTCATGCACTTGCTGTGGTCAGGGGCTTGGTTTGATGAATTGGCCATGGCAGAGTAATTGGATTCTTTTTTATTTATTTATTTTTATTGTGTGTTTATTTATTTTAAGATATGCAAAGCAGTGGTGAAAATTTATGGGGATGTTAGCAGCACTACCCATGAAATACTATATAATGGGTTTGTTTTGCAGCTAAAGTTTAAAAGACTTAAATTAAAGAGAGAGAGAGAGAGAGAGAGAGAGAGAGAGAGAGAGAGAGAGAGAGAGAGAGAGAGAGAGAGAGAGAGAGAAAAGATATGAACATAGTTCAACATTTTGGGTTTCAGCTTATTTGCTTTGCTGCAGAGCAGTGCAGTCACCCCACAACCCAAAAGTCTAGGAATACAGGTCTAGGATTTATAACGTCTTGCGTCAGTTCTTTGTTCACACCAGGACTTTTCAGACCCAGTGGATGTCTTACTCCAGTAAAAGGTTAAACATTCCTCAGATAAAAGACCCAATAAAACTCACTAAAACCTATTAGTGGCAGAGCTAGACATTTATACATAGATACATGATCCTGGTGAGGAATTGATCACTCCTTCTGCCACTGACATGGTTTTAACTATAGTTAACAAAGAAACAGCTAATAAACTAAAGATTATTTCATGTCACATTTCTAAATACGTTTCTTTGTAAGCATTGAGGTGCATGTGGTAGTGGGATCAGGGGGGGCATTATTGTTGTTGATAAAAAGGTAGTCCTGCAGCAAAAAGTTTGGGAACCGCTGCATTAGAGAGACATGAGAAATAAAATATCTTTACATTAATATTAATTACATTAAAATTACAGACTAAACATGGAGAAGCAGCATTTAGCGATTGTGCTGCAAACAAGTGGAACAAACTGCCAGTGGAGATTAAACTTTCACCAAATGTAGACATTTTTAAATCCAGGTTAAAAAAAAATTCTTTTCACATGCACCTATGCATGAATTCTGCACTCTAACTTATCTTGATTTTAATCATTTTAATGTGATTTATTATTTTATTGTGATTCCTGCTATGTGTTGCTGCCTTTTACTATTTCTTAATATCTGTAATGCTTTTAATGTTTTATATAAAGCACTTTGAATTGTCCTGTACATGAAATGTGCTATACAAATAAACTGCATTGCCATGTCTAATAATCTGGATCTGCAAGTGTAAATATCTGCAATAAGTTACAAAAGGTTCATAGGAAGGTAAGCTTGTTGTTTTGGGGTGCAGTATGTAGAGCTTGATGATCAATGGATCAATGGCTTGACCCCCTAGAAATTCTGGTTTACTCTCTGGTAGTGGTCACAGTAGTAGACCAGATCCAGTCCAGTCCAATCCAAATGTATTTAAAAAGCACTTTAAAACAACCACTGGACCAAAGTGAGGTATAGAAGAATAAATGCACAGTGAATAAGATTAATCAAAGCATCAAGAAACAATAAAATGAAATGAATAAAAAGTTGAAATATTTTAAATATATTAAAATAAAAAATCCTTGTGTCTGACAATGACTTCTGTGGCTAGCTCTTTTCTACAAAAAAGAAAAAAAATCTGAAATATCTTATTTTCTCCTAATTCTTGTATCTTCCTCTACAAAACTGTTTACAAGCTCCACATTGTCATTTTCTTGCTTAGTTTAAAATCAACTACCAGCCTTGCTAGCTTTCTGTTTAAACTGGTTGGTAATTAAATTGGTTCATGTAGCTGTAGCTTAGTTAGTGCTAAGTAACTTGGATACTGAGGTACTCTTTGAGCATCTTTATAATTTATTTTCAGCTGTGATGTGAAAATCTTGATTTACTGAGTTGATGTGTGTTCACTAAATACACTCACTGTATGACATGGTCTGTCCACATTATCTTAAAACTAATGTAATACCACTACATAACTAGATTAGCACTGCTACGTAGCTACATGCTAACATCAGGGTAATTGCTTTACATAACATTAGTAGCTGTACTTACACTGGAACAAAATCTCTTCTAGAAATGTGCTGCCAAATGTCAAATATTTTAAAAATATGACTAATAGAGAAACTACTTTAAAAATTAACTATAAACTGGTGTAGTGATCCCGGTGAACCATGAGTGTCTGGAAAGATGACTCTACTCTCTTCCTCCAGTGACCTTGGGTGTCTAACCAGATTTCAGAGGTGGCCAGTCCATCCTGGCCACCCCACTAGCTCCGCCCTTGAAACATATACATACATCCACACAACAAAATAAAACACAAACTTTCAAATGTTTACCCTACGATATACAGACTATGAAAGCAAATTTTCTCTCATGCAAAGAGATAAACTAAAGCTTAAAATAACACTGGAACTACAGATCAAATGATTTTACTCATCTGTCAGTAAGATTGCAGGTATCATGAGTGCATCATAGATGTGTTTGACTCTTTTCAATCTGTCCTTGTTGTGTTTGTGAGTATAAATCTGTCCCCCCTGCCTGCAAACCATCATGCAAGCCTGCCTTAATCCATTTTCATACAGCTGTAAACACTGCAGCTGGAGGTCAGGTCTGAGTATAACCCCGTGAACTGATGCCAGTTGAGCCGGTACTCTGAACTGCGCCTCCTGGTATTTTGATGTTTCTGGAAATTGCTCTGAAGGTACATTCTTCTTTTTTAAAACTATTATAGACAGATATTTTTCTAAGGGAAGCTCCCATCGCTGACATGGATAACAGTGGTTTCTGATTGTCTTTAAAATAGCTTTGGCAGAATATTATAACATGAGAATAGTACAGCTGGGTAAATCTGAACCACTGAAGATGTTAAATGACACTGAGTTTCATATTCAAACAGGGAGCCTTGTGGTCTGTAACATTCACCATGTATTGTTTGGCAGAAAGCCTTTTTGACATGCCTATCGAGCTGGGAATGATGTTGTCTACATTGTGCATCAGTACACCAAAAACTGTGTGAGAAAAACACACGGCATGGGGCAGCTCAAGTTAATCCAGTGCTGAAACACTTCTAACAGATAAGAAATAGGCTGTAGGTGTAAGGGCAAGCAGTAAGTCTGCGGTTGCTCCTTAACTGATTCTACAACACTGGAGTGTTGTGTGAAAACACACACTGATGTGGTGCTGAGCTTCCTGTTTTGCTTATGTGAATTACTAACGAGGAACAGCAGAAAGTTAACAGCATCTCTCTCTTTTTAAATAATCTTGAAAGTGAAATAGGCTAAGGTTATAGGAAAAACAAGTCTTCATTTATAAGAAATGTTAGTGCATTCTTTGGTTTTGCTCATGTAAATTAAACAGAATTTATACAAAGATACTGCTGTAGAAATCTGAAAACGTTCAAATGTATTTGTATATTAGTGTGTGCCCTATTATTTGTTAAGTGCAAACTATATTGTATAGTGCTTTTGTGAGGATATAACTAATACATATATTGATATTAATATAGATTTATTTGTTTGTTTGTTTTCCAATATTTAGACAATAGATGCAGGTTAGGTGTTTCCCTAAAAGCTATCTCTATGCAATGCTAAGCTAGCTGTTGAATGTAGTTTTTTATTTCACAAATACAGAAGTTGAACATTATCTTTTTCCTTTTAGAAGCTTTCATAAACAGCATGAGCAACTTTTAAATTAATCTATTGCCACATCTGTTCAATATATGGGAACTCTATCAGTCCGATGTGTTCTCTCCCTGTTTTAGATCCTCCAAAAATTCTTAAGGGAAATTTGCAGCTCGTTAATGTTCACCTGCTGGTGGCTAATTTTGTCTGTTAACCGTATGTACTTGGTAGGTAGTGTCTAGTGGGATTTGCAGACCTAAAAATCCGCTGCTTGCTTTGGTAGACTTCTAAAAGACCCTTTGTATTTTTTAACAACCTCACGTAACTTGGCCTGGAACAAATTCTGATACATCTGACTTGAATAAATAAAATAAATAAATAAATAAATAAAAATAAATGCATAAATAGAATAAAATACTGAGCTATGAGATGAAATGTAGAATGAGGATGTTCTGTAGAAAATGTTATGTTTATGTTTTGTGTTTATGAGCATGCTTTTCCTTTTCTTTCACATTTGTATTTTAAATATTGTCATAAAACCTTTTACAACAAATACAAATTTGCCTAAGTGATTATTTTAAAATACTTTCATTGCATGCACAATTAAACCATTTCCACCTGTTCCATTAGATCTGTGCATGCCAGATACACACTGTCATCTCTGACCTTGTGGGTATCATTTTATTAGCAGCCATAAATCCTGCTTTTGTTACTACTTGACCTTTTGACATCTGGATTGCAAAGCTGCATATCCAAACAGCAGAATGTCTCTAACACATGTGTCCAGGCAGTTTTTCATCGACATTATCTTGGTGGCTAATTAGAGTACTTATCTGTGTCGTATGTCTGCACTGTGATCCACTTACACACTGCAAGCTGAGACCTAATTAAGTCAGTAGCTTAGTAAAAGCCTAAAATATAAGTCATGCTCAGCAGGCCCATTGAGAGGATCCTTCTCATTTCCACTCAGAGTGTTTACTGAGGCCCTGACGAATCTCTAAGCTTGCTGCACTGAAAATATAAAGCAGAATGGACTGTATATTAAGTTGAAAGAAGATTAATATCCACATGGTTCAAGAAATAGACATGATAAAGGCAGGGATTTCCCATCCTTTAGATGAGCATTTAAGGGACGTATTGATTTTCTGTGTTACAGCGCATTTACCACTTAATAGCCTTAAAAGGATGTTCTGTCATTAATTGTCATTGAGTACTATTTAGGTCCCACTGGGAAGATGTGTTTAATACAAAAAGCCATAGATCTGTAGTGATTCACAAAACAGCCTTAAGCAAGTCCTACGAAACAGTTACACCGCACCATTAAAGCCCAGCAACAGCCCACAAAGGTATTTTCCACTGGAAATACACGTTCATGTACTGAAATGTATATGCATAATGAATTTGTAGTAATGTTTATTTGCGACTAATTCATGGTAAATTTAAGAAAAATCATGTAAAATATAAAATTTCTATGGTTTGTTTTTGTTTTGTTATAACATTTCTATATAAAAATCTGCTAATAATAAAATAAATGAACTTCGTAGTTGTAAATTTGAGAATCTATTTTTGCTAGCATAAAAATGAACCTCAAATGCAGTATGTTACCATAAAAGTGGTTCACTGTACATTACAGGACGGAGTAAAGCAGAACAAGTTTATCAAATCACAGAGAAATGTGTTAAACATGAGGATATAACCATGACTGACAGATCTCAGATCACTTCCAACTGTGTAAATGTCAAATTTATAAATATGGGTTGTAGATTTTACATTTTTTTTTATCAGTTTTGCTTATATCGGTGTTTCTGTTTTGTCCAGAAAAAAAAAAACTGTACACTGTAAAAATAAAATGAAAATGTTGGTGTTGGCAGTGATCTTACGTTCTCCGATGCCATTTGCATAAAATCAAGCCAGTGAGAATCCACTCAATGTAGTGAATCTTAAAAATTTGTTTGTCTGAGCAGTTGCACAGCAATTTGACTTTTGGATTTAACTTCTGACTGTAATACAAAATTAATTCACATCACACAGGAACGCTGATAAGTATGTGAAAATACATTATTGTAACAACTACAATAAAAGGTCATTAACTCATCATTAACATAGCCCTTTTACCTCCAAATTTGCACATATGTGCATATTTGTATAAAAAGGCACAAAAAGAAAGCAAATTTGTGTTTGGTTGATTATTTCTTTGTTGTAACAACACTTCTTGGCAATACATCTTGTCTTGTTGGAAAGTCTGATTATTTCGCTTTTATATAGTGCTACATTTGTAAAGTTCTTATATTTCTTTTTTATAACTAGTTATATTACTCTTATGAGTGTTATCAGTGTTCATATTTACATGCTGTAAAGCAGGGGTGCCCAAGTCCAGTTTTTGAGAGCTACAATCCTGTAACTTTTAGATGAATCCCTTGTCCAACACATATAAATCAACTGGCTGAATTCCCTCACCCATGTCATTCCGCTCTGCAGAGGCCTAATAACTAGCCATTCATTTGATTCAGGTGTGTTGGACAAGGGACACATCTAAAAGTTGTGGGATAGTAGCTCTCAAGGATCAGACTTGGACAATCACTGGTGTAAATCCTCATATTACTGCATACTCATGCACACCGCTACAGTTATTACTATAGCCTTCCACACCTAGTCTTCTTTTATTCAATTTTTTTCTCTTTCATAATCTTATACTCTCATTCATTTTTAAATCTTTAATCCTTCACTTGCTTATCTTATCTTATCTTATCTTATCGCCTGTTTATTTCCCTTTTAAATGGTGTGTTACATTTGCAAAGAAAATGCATTTGTGGGATCAGTAGCAAAGTTGAGTATGTGGGTTATGCCCACATCAGGACACCGGTCCTTGAAGATTAAGACTGAGTATCCCGGTAATCAATGGCTAACCTATTCTGCCACTGATTTTTGTTTTGAGCTTCTGGTATCCCAGGTGTTGACAATCAGGTTCTTGATTGGCAGCTGATTGTCATCAGCTGGGAGTATGGATGCTGCTACAGCAGTCAGCAGGGGTCTTAAGGCCACAACATGTGAAGAAGACGCAGAGAATGTGGATCTGATTTCTACACCAATAGCATAACAACTATTGGTGTAAAAGCAAGGCTTGTCATCATTTGAGGCAATCCCAGTGCAGAAAAATATAAAGAAAAGGTTTTGTCACTCATGGCAAAACCATATTTTCACAGTCTGGGAGCAAACTCCATCCTCCAAGATGACAATGCTCACTCATACAGAGCAGGGTTTTCCTGAGACGACCTCTAGAAATTGCCAGGCTGTATGGTTCTTCCACATTAGGCCCCATAAGGCCTTTGCTAGTTAAATTAATAAACTGCTACATTTCCAGTTAGATTTGTTTCTTCAGACTTTAATTACCCAATCGAATTAACAACACAAAACAAGAGTCAACAGAATAAGTTGCTTGGCAGCAAGCAAATGGCAAGTTTTTCATGGGAGCAAGCCACACACCCAAGTCTGCTGCTAATCCCACAAATGCATTTGCCTTAATAATATGGCACAATTTAAAAGGGAAATAAATGTTTCCTTACAAACATGGCACCATATAAAAGGGAAATAAACAGACTTTCCAACAATATAAGATTTATTGCCAAGAAGTGTTGTTACAACGAATAAAAAAACCACCACACACAAATTTCACAAATGTACTGGACACTCCTAAAATGAGATTGCATGATTATAATGACAACAATGTAACAGTATTTTTTTTTAAACTGGTCTTGCTGGATGTCTGGCTCTGTCTGAAATAGTCACCTCAAAAGTGCCAGTCCTCAAAGAAAAAGTCTGCATATTTTATTAGCCTATACTTGTTAGCAGAATTATTAATGCACATTCCCAGAAAGTGCAGGGCAGCACTGGTATTCGCTTGGTGGTGTCAGCTTGATTAATGACCACAATAAATGTCTTTTAAATCAGCTTTGGTGGCTCTATGGAAAATACTGATTTATCATATCCTTAATGCTCCAGTAGAAATATTAATAGCCATTTAGTGTAAGGCCACCAGCTTAGTGCAGATATGAAGCTTTTTCTTCATTTGAACATTTGATGTCAGAGTTTTCAAACCAGTATGTTTATGTGTATAATTAAGCTAATTTTGAGCCAATCTAATGCTAGTTTTGCTGATGTTCAAATGTCATGTTTTCTTTAAAGCACTCTTTCTGGAACATTTAACTTGCTAGCTGACTAATTCATGCCAAAGGCAACAAAATAAATCTCTAAATTGCTTAATTCATTGATTAATTGAATGATCCAGACCACTGGCTGTCAAACATGTTTAAGCCACTATATTAAAACTGTAACTCTTTAAAAGCAGTGGCATCTGGAGAAAGAGGCTTCTCAACAACACTGCCAACATTTAATGGCCCCAGGCCTTTTTTGACGGCACCAAGAAGTAGAACACTCTCATTCATGCAGGATTCATTTTCTATTAAAGATGGTAGATATGACTCAGGTCAGCTTCCAGATGGCGTAGAAATGTTGGTCTCTTTAAAACAGCATGCCACTGTGTAATGGTAGGGTCTGAAGCATGCATGACAGCAGATCTGCTGATGAGAGGTTTGGGAGAATTGCACATGGATGAAAAAGGAAGATAAAACAGAATGAGTTTACAGATAGAAACAGAAAGCATAAATATGTGTGGAAGCTGACAACAACAGATGCAGCTGCTTTGTAATGACTTTTTGGAAGCTATGATATTTAGTAGTCATGCAGAATAGACAGTACACTCCTTTTAAGTTTATAACAGAAATGACAGAAATTAATCTAGTCTTCACTAATTTGTACAAGTAGGTAAATGCAGCTTCGGATGACACACCATATCATTATTTATTTTACAAAAACTAAACCAAAATGCAAAAGCATTGTGTGAATAACACATGCTAAAGTCCACCCTCACTGCTTCTACAGAGATAAAAGATGGTAAAATAATTAAAATTTGGTTATAATACAAATTAATCAAATCCACTATATGATCCACATAAGCCCTGTTTTTAATAACCATATTCATATAAGCCCGTTTCTAAAAAAATGTTTCCATAACTAAGGAAATTCCCAGAGAAACTGAAAAAAAAAAGTGAGAGCTACATCTGAGACTTATCCAGAGCTCACATAGTATGTTAAATATTTAACTTCATGACAGTAAAGTTAGAAGAAGACAAAATAAGTGTGGCTAGTTTGGAAGGGTTGTCAGCAGATAACATTTCCTCTCTAAAAGAAATCACCAGCACAGCTTAGTTTTGCAATGTTGCATCTGAGCATACCCCAAAACCTCTGGAACGATGTCTTAGTGAGAGATGAGTCGAAAGTGAAGATGTTTAGTCATAATACACAGTAACACATTTGGTGAAAAGCAAACAGCATCAACACAAACACCTCGTATGCATGGTGTCAGAGGGCTGATGATTTGGACTTGTTTTTCACCAAAGTGTTAAAAAAACATCCTCACAAATACTGAAAATGACTTTGTAAGGGGCTGGGAGTGTACTTTTGATATTCAGGATCACTGTTTGAACCATTTTAGAGACCTTTTGGGGGGGCTGGTTATTGACAGGTGACATATCCAGGGTGGGTGTCACCTCCCATCTCAACCATGGAAAGGGGGTTGGGCAACAAACCTTAACTTGACTTTTTCATTTAGGAAGCGGTTCAGATTTGCAGATTAAGTCTATCATACTCCCAGCACAAATGCCCAGCTTCCTCATCTTTATTTTCATTGAACTTCAAGTTCAAATCAACATACATTGGATTTCAACTTTCTGGGCAACAGTACACTCTTATTGCCTAAATTTAAACAAATAATTATGATCATGGCTTTTTTAACACCCACCAACATGTGGGCCAAATGAATTTTGGAGGTATGAATTAAAGCTTACTGGCCACTTTGGTAGGTGATGAGTGAAGCAAATCATTATTGTTCCTGTACGTGCTATTAACTGGATATCAACACACTGACTGTTTTTAACACACACTAATTTGGCGAAGCAACACCGGAGGACTTTACTGGAGAACATGAGCAAAGGAAAGAGAGAAAGTGATGGAGCAAGAGATAAGACAAGGGTTTACATAGCACTGACTTTTACTAGCTGGAAAGAGCAGAGACAGATGCTGAAGTAACCTTTGGTTGGCTTTAAGCAATGGTGTAAAAATCTATTAAGGTAAAATTGAAAGTAGATCATTTTGAATGTGTATAAGGCAAAAGTTACTTCATTCGCTGGAAAAGAGAACTTTAAGAGAATATTTCTGTTTTGCATTTTCATGGGAAAAAAAAAGAAATGTGTATAATTAGATGCATTAAGTTTTACTTAGAAATAAATTATAAATATTTGGCTGGTTCTGACTGGGAAATTAGATAATAACCTGCCACTTCCGCTGCTGATCAACAAAGATAATGTAGAGCCCTGGTTGTAATGTCCAACAAAGGAGTGAGCATTAGGAGAAGAATAGGCTACAAGAAGTCAAACTAAACACTGAAAGTAAAAATAAAGACAAAAGAAGAATGACTCAAAAATTAATCACATGCGTATGGGTTGGAAATCCAACATATGTTTATGGAGCACCTGGTGCATCAAGAACTGATTTGAAGGGTTCTTCACCAAGCTGCAGTACTTGAGATGGAAATGGAAATATGCTGTCTTTCTCCCATGGTAACGATGTACTTCTAGAGTTATTGAGTTTAATGTGCTTCCAAATTTGCATGGTAGGTCTAAGCTGTGGGGCAATCTTAATAAAAACCAACTCTGTAATAGACAGGATTAAGTTGCTCACTGAAGACCTTAAAACCATTTTCCTAAGAAAAGATAGTTTTAAAGAGATGTGTTGTGTTGAGTTTTTGTTGTTTTTACCAAAACATGCAACACATATTTCAATAAGACTCAAGGAAATCGTGAGAAGTTGTAAAATTGGACACTATGTATCCTTTGAGTGGCGGCACCGTCTCCATTAGTCATCTCTGCCTCCCTCTGGCGGTGGCTTTACCCTCTTGTCCAAAAGATATTAATCAAACCTGAAATATGACAAAAGGCACACACAGGAACATGTGCATCTGGGCTTTGCTCTGGAGGACTGGAGTCCACCCCCCAAACATCCCTCCCTCCACTTCCAACCCAGCCTCCACTCAAGGACGCGCCTCTTCACACACTCTTACCAGAGAAAGAGAGAGAGAGACAGAGACAGAGAGAGAGAGAGAGAGAGAGAGAGAGAGAGAGAGAGAGAGAGAGAGAGAGATGCAGGTATTAACAGGAGGTAGAGAGGGAAGCGCAGAAACTGCTGTCCACTGGGACACCGAGAGGACTGGGGGGGATGCGTTGCGGTGCCGATGGCTTTCTCTCATCCTCTGCCTTTGAGAAGTCACCTCCTATTTCAGACGCAGGTGTAGTCCCTTCAGCAACGTCCAGCCTACTACTACTACCTATCCCAGCTGCACGAGCCGCGCCCCCTCTTTATGTGGCAAGCCGAGGATATTTTTACGCGCCGGAGCGGGAAGAATAACACGTTAAATGAATCGAGGTGCGTCTCTTTTGTGCGCTGCGTGCCAACGCTGTTGTGAATGCGATGCCGGGTCTGCAGCCAGCACAGATGACTTAAACCATACAGCGCCCGTTCCATAAAGAGAAGACTTATTGATAACCATGGCTGACCAGGTAAGGAGACATATTTTCCACCTACCTCTCAAACCCACCTCGTGCGCTCGGCACAATAAGCCAAGAATACACACACACGCACACGTACTATCGTAATATTTATTTTTCTGCACTACATTTTGGTTTTATCCCAGTTTAGCATATAGTGGGACATATATTCCCCTTCTTCACTGAATGGACCATCAAGCTGTCTTATCAACTCCATGGCGACTTTGAATGTTTCGATTTATATTTTTTATTAGCTCTATATTAGATTTCTGTCAGAGCCCTTCATTTCTAACATGTTTAACAGGTTTGTTGTAATATTTCTGTATTCTTACAGATTTATTGATCGGCCACGGGGTGGTCGATCGTTTCCAAATGAATTCAAAATGAGTTCTCCAATAGATATCTGAAAATCCTGTAGATATTAACCCAATGGTACTAAAAGAGTCAGAAGTACTCTCGACATAAGCCTGGGTGGAGTCAGCAATGAAGCAGCACTGTGACTGTGTAATTGGTTTGTATGTGTGAAAGAATGAAAACACTGCCTGTAGTATTCATTTTGTATTGTGTACCGTTGTTTGCCCCAGTTTTCTCGACAGCTTGGCGAGAAGAAGATTAACCCCTGACACACTGGCTCAGCCGGTCTCTGCGTGTGTAGCTCACAAACAGTGAAGGCATGCTTAATTGATTAGCTTGTTCAATTAACCTAATTGAGCTAGCTTTCTGATCCTGTCTGAGTGATGTGCGCGTGGGGGAGACATAGTGTGTATAAGAACCCTTAAAGGTGCCACAAGCGACCGCCCCTCAATGCTTTTACTTTCAAAAAACACTATAACACCAAACAGTGCCTCCCACACCTCCACACAGTCAGCTCCACAATATACCAACACAACTAAAGATAGGAGCTTAACTATTAGCCTGCTAGAAAATAATCTACTACAAGGTGTTATAGAGTTAAATAGTTTATTACTATAGCCTTATTTTAACCTTATAAGACACCTCATAACACTGCAGTGCACAACTGTATGCTAGTTAACACTATTATGAGTTACAGTATTAGCACCAAAAGTAAGGACATTTATATTTGTTCAGTTGTCTCCTCTTTAATAAAGCTCCCCCCCAAAAAAATGTACCAAAATCCCCTCCAGTTCTCTTGGTATTCACTCTTGCTTTGGGATTCAAGTGTGTATCAGTCACAAATGTATGACTGGCACCCAGTTAGCACCTCACTGATAGAAAGGCATGTTGGAATGAGATTCTGAATCCAGCGGAGATCCCATATTACCAGAATCTGGGACCTAACTCCATTCCCAGGATGATAACACTCTCCCCCACAGAGCTGTGAATCATCACAGGGCTACCTCCAAAATTTGGGAGTGGAGACAATGAAATGACCTGCTGTGAGTCTAGACCTCAACCCAGCATTTGCGGGATCAGTTTGGGCATGCGGTATGTGCCAGAGTGACCAACACAACCATGCTGGTTGACCTTCAACGACTCCTGGTTGTGGAATGGGATGCCATCCCACAGCAAAATGTGACAGGGCCGGTGAGCAACACGAGAAGGAGGTGCCAGGCTGTGGATCTGTGGATCTTCAACACGCTACTGAGGTCCCTGAATGTGTAAAATTGATAAAACATAAAAATGGCCAATACGTGTAGTTTTTTTCCTTATTACTGTGACAAACTCTAATCATCCAGTCCACCAAGCAACTCACAAGACTGAATACCAGTCACTGTAGTGTTTTATTTACCCAATACACAACACTGTATTACACTATACCAATGTGTAATTGAATTAATAAAGCAAGAGAATACAATATTAACATGTTATATTGTCCTTTACAGCAGTGTGCACCCTCACAATCAACTATTCATATTAACTGACTTATAACAAATGCTATAAATGTTGCATACTCTTCATCTAATGTACTATAATGTACTCCACAACATTGTATTTCTGTATTGCACTATGTTAAGTGCAGTTGTGCAGTTGGTAGCACTATTGAGGTTTTCGCCTGGTGTGTGAGTTTCTTAAAAAGAAAGCATGCATGTCAGGTTGATTGGTGGTTCTAAATTGGTCGTATGTGTGAGGGTGCAGGGCTGTGTGTCTCTCTGAGTTAAGCTTGTGATGGACAGGTGACCTGTCCAGGTTGTACCCTACCTCTGACTCAGCGTCAGCAGGTATAAGCTTTCATTACTCTCAAAATAAATGAACTGGTCAATCTGATTGATGGATAGATTGATGTTCTAGCTTCCATTGACAGTTGCCTATATATGGAGAATGCATTTGGAGTTTTTTTTGTTGTTGTTGGCCACTGTATATCTTGGAGCATGATATACACAGGTTCATTACAGTAGTATAATGTGGTGCACAACTTAGCACACTACACAATAAAAAGATATTATCATACATCACATGATCCAACCCTTTATGGACAGAGATGTACAATAAAACTAATCATATTACTATTTTACATTACACAATATGCTGACATTGCATATTGTATTTCTATTTACACCAAATACTATGCTATACCATTTCTAATCTATTTACGTGTATCTTTGAAATATGCAGTCCCTTTATTATATTTACTGTAAAGTATTTAATTCTGGACTTATAAACCTATAAAGTCCTGAAGTAATCATTACATGTTACACTCATGTGTTGTATCAGGTCTTAAAGTGTTAAAAGATGCCATGAAAGCAAATAAACAAAGCCAAACTATTATTGTATGAAATGGTAACAAGTTCCCACTTCATTTACACCTGTGCAGTTGACCGTTTTAATCCAGTCAAACAAAACATCCCAGAGGTAAAGCCGTACTACGCTATGACTCTGTGGCATTTAGGGTCTTTGTTGATTCTGTTAGCCTCTGACAGGAAGGTACTAAGCTTAAGGTAAACTGGGTAACTTTCCTTAAAGGTTTTTTTTTCTTTTTATGTCTAGTGTGCTCCTGTTTTTGTGTCAGTCTCCTTTAATTAAGTGCCAGTAACTTGGTTAGCTTTGGTGGACTCTGAGCTACCCAGCAGTGCTGCTGAGGCTAGATTAATTGCTGTATTAATATTAATGAGGGTCATCAATGGTTGACCTGCTGCAGTTGCAAAATGCACACAAACTTACACACATGCAGTTTCTTTGTCAAGCTATTATTCTGGGGAAGATTTCTGGCAGCAATCAGTACTGACTTCATTTCTGAAATAATGAGGGATAGTGATAACTAATTTATTGTTTTGTCCTTCTTTCATGTGAATTGAGCCTGTACTCATTATGTGCAGTGTACAGCACAGAGCCACCTGACCACACTTATGCCCCATTACACACAGCTGCAGTCTCTATTCTTTTTTTCTCCCCTTGTGTTTCTAATATACACACCTCTTTTCTTTGTCTCTGGTCTCAACCCCACTGACTGAGTCCTTATCAGCCCACTGCCTCTTACAATTCTTCAGCAGCTACCCCTGCCTGTGCATCTCCCTGAACTCAATACCCCCTCCAACCCCACCTTACCACCTCCCTTCTGCTCTCTTACTTCCATTTGACAGTTTCTTCATCAGCATCTCTCTCTCACACTGACACCTCATCTGTGTCGCCTCCGCTGTTCTCGCCTCCCCTTTTCTTACACACCCTTCCACCTGTTTAAAAGTGTTAACATTTACCACAACGGGCGGTGTTAATCTGTCAGACAGGTAGATCTGCAGTTTGTTTGGAACTTTAGAAGAATTTTTTTAGGCTGTGTTTCAGGGAGCATTACGTTGTCTTATTAAACCAAGTAGCTCTTTCATTGTACTTACAGTTGTCTTTTTTTCCATCTCAATTTCATTCTAGTACAGTATGTTTCTGACCACGGCACCACCTCTCCGGCGAGGGAGCACACCCCTTCCTGTCAAACACCAGTTGCGGAGGGAAGAGGCCGTATCCGATGACTGCGATTGGATCCCTGGATTGGAGGATCCTACCACGTTGCCTATCAGTGACACATCCGTGCCTCGAGATGATTCCTTCAGCCAGTCGGCAGCAGCCCAACCGGCTTACCACAGCCATGGCGGCGCACTGCGGATAGTGCTACTGGGACAGAATGGTGTTGGCAAGTCATCGCTTGCCTTATCCTTGGCTGGACAGTCGGACAGATCCCTCTCTATAGACTCTGAGACACAAGCTTGTGGTAATGGCCTGAACAGAGAGTGGGATTAATTTTTAAAATAGCTTTAAGGTTTACCTTTAGAAAACTTACCTTGGGAGATATTCTGAATAAAACATTTTTTTTAGATCAGTGTAAGCGTTGAAAAGAAATCAGTTCTCCAAAACACTAATTTAAACTAATCACTTTCTACCCCATTAGTGTATTTTAAAGGAAATATTTTTTCTTTAGGGCTAGAACAGATCTCTGCATATGTGCGACTACCTGTTAGAGCTCTCCACTGCTACATGGGGGCAATGCTCAAAAAAATAATTTTATATAATAATAATTATAATAATAGGTTCTCTTGGGTTTGATTTTCCTGTAGTTGGATTTTGCTCTGACATGGAAAGAGCTCATTAGCTGAACGAGCCGTTTTCAGTGCTCGAAAATCGAAGAGCAGGATTTCCTTCTCCTTCTTGTACAGTGTTTGTTTTGGGGAATATCGCCCCTAGTGAGCAGATGTTGTAACTGCATGACATTGTTTAGGTGGTTTGGTCCACTTGAGTAAATGGTGATATGAAAGCAAATCATTTTTTAGAATTCCGAACAAAGTCCCCTGGACTGTTCCGGTGTGAATTCAACTTAAGACGTAATAGGTCCAAGTCCAGGGATTATCAGCCCTGGTCTTTGATGACTGTTGTCCTGCAGGTTTTAGAAGCTTCCCTGCTGCAACACAAGCTCTGCACAAGTCTGCTAATTAGTCATTTGAGTCAGGTGTGTTGCAGCAGAGAAATTAAAACTTACAGGACGCCGGCCATCGAGAACCAGGATTCAGGATCCCTGCCCTAGTCAGTATGAATGAGCAAAGGCAACATAACAAGGAGGGAGTGATTTTTCTGTCATACAGTGTGAACTTCATGTGAAAAGGGCTTCTATTTCCCCTGAGAGCATGAAAGCTGCTAGAAAACAGTCTTTTTCCTTTCCCCTCCCCTGTGGCCTCTGTCAGTCAGTGGGTCACTGTAACACCAGGGATAATCAACCCTTCAGCCAACCAGTCGATCAGCCATTGTCATTGTCAGCCTGCAGTGGCTAATACATGAATCTGATGTGCCTGTCTCACACCAAACAGCATATTATGCTTTTGGATTCATGTGTCATAAATTCATCTTTTCTGAAAGAGATTTTGATAATTGTTCCTCCAGCACTGTATTAAGTTTAAGTGGAATAATATTTCACATACCCACATGTGGCTTCATTATGTGATAACTAGTGAGAGGGTGTTGATTTACACCATAGGGTTTGATGTGCTTGTACTTAGAAAAAACATTTCAGTCAACATTGAGGTTTTGCAGATTCATTCAAGAAATTTGGGTCAAAGCCAGTCTAGCTAGAATAATTTCAGAGGGCATGATGATCATAGGCACAGGGTTTAGTACAGTAAATAATGCAAAGTTCAGTTTTTTACACCTACAATATCTCAACATATCTAGCATGGAATCATACTGATTTGTTTCACTTTATCATTCAGTGAATACAGTTTTTATTTTAAATATAAAAATGGAGTAAGATAAGCTCTTAAAAGAACAGCTCCCTGCACAAAGTAATTTATTCAAACAGCAAGTTGTTCTGCGAATCAGACCTCTTTAGGGGTTTATTGTTGTCTAGAGAGTTTAAAAATCCAATTGAAGATGTAGTGAGTGACACTGACATATGCAGCTCCAGTCTTACTCTTTTTCAGCCCTTGCTTTCTAATTATGGTGCCACAAAAGATACTATCTAATCCTGTTCATAGTTATGTTTTTAGAAGATTCCCCTTGAGCGTTAAGTATTTAATGCACCGAGACAGTGAGTTTAAATATCAAGTGTAGGTCAAGAACATGTTTTTAAGCAGTGCCGGAACATTTCTGTAGTGTAAAATATTTTACCAATACACACCACACCCTTAGTTTCTATACACAGAAACTGATATGTTGTATTAATTAAATGGTGTTTGCTGATATGTGTCATGGTGGTATTTGGTTGCAGGTGAGGGCTATGAGTGCACGGTGACGGTGGATGACGAGGACAGCAAAGTAATCATTTTTGACAACTGGAAACAGGTGAGTTACAGTCATTTGATCTTGTTTATTTCTTACTGTCTGGCTTGTTTTGCTTGTTTTTTTTGTTACAAAAGCACACTTTAAGGTACCAAATGTTTTGTAGCCCATAGTCTGGTACTTTGGTAAGTGTCAAAAGTAGAATGCAATACCTGGGTGCAATAAAATGATTCATCTTGTTCCTGCTTTCAGTGCATACCCAGAGGAAATAAAATTCAGAAGAGATCTCAAAAATGTTTCATTTATTTCTCCTAGATGAAAGTGGGATTTGTGTTAAACCAAAGGCTTATTTCTTCACTTTCTCATCTTTTTCTCCACAAGTGATATACACCAAAAGGCTTAATTATTCTTGTTTTAAGTTTCAAAAGAGATGTCATAAAGCTTTAAAATATTCTCAGATTTCCTTACTTTTTGCAGCTTTTTTTTATCTCATACATGCATCTCATGTATTGAAATCAGGGTTCTCATGATGAATTTAATCTATTCTTCTTTAAGCTTAATTCATGAATCTCACGCTGAGCTCAGGCAGAACCCATGTAAAGTTTTCCACAAATACTCACTATTTTCTACCCAAAATGTATATTGTTTGTTTTTTTTTACCCAATTTTATTTTCACTTCAGATATTTATTTCTAATAATCCTACATTGGAAAATAAAAATGAAGTGATTTAATGATGAATGCAGTGCAATAAAGTTACTATTTCAGTTTAATATGAAAATAAATTTCTATATTCTAAATTGTGCTACCAGCTTTCACTATGGTTTTCTGTACGAGAAGATGTAAGGTTTTTTTTAGCTTTCACAGTACTCACTGTCCTAGAACCTTTTAGAGCTGAAGCTGTGGCAACGAGTTTTTTGATCTACAGCCTCCAAAACTGGGTACATGGTTAGCAGAGACAGCTAATACTACTCAGACTACTACTGAGGTTATAGTTGGAAAAGTTTGCTTAAACAAAACACAAATATACTCCACACAGTATTTGGCATCCATCTTGCATCCTACCTGTACTGTGAGCTCTCTCCAGCCAGTGAAAGACAATTTTATCATGACTCTTGTTTTAGCTCCTGTTCTGTTCCTTTGTCTATTTCTTTTCCTCTCTTAATCCGAAAATGTCTTCTTGCGTTTCTTTGCCGAATCAGCCACGTTGTGTGTTCAAAATGGCGTGTTTATATCCGTTTGCTAAAGCATGATGAGGTGCATAAAGCGAAACTCGGCTGTAACACCGTGCAACATCCTGGATGAAAAAGTTGTATGGTGGGGTTTCTCAGCCTCAGGACACTGCTGGGCAGGGACGACTCCAGAAATCTACACAGTAGACGTCAATGTGCCATCAAACAAGTGCGTAACACAGTTTTAAGGTCAGAAAGTTATGTAGTGTGTCTTTAAGAAAACATATATTAAAACAGTAAATGTCTCAGTTTCAACATGTGATTTGTTTATGTTCTATTGAAAATACAAAAAAATTTACTTGATGAGGTTTGGAAATCATCACATTCTGTTTGTATTTACAGTTTACACAGCGTCCCAACTTCTTTTCTAAAAGATTAATTATTTACATTTTTCTGTAAAAGTAATATCAAACTGATTTCCCTTCATCACTTACAAACTATAGAAATGTTGAACAAAAATATGTAAAAGCTGAGCACTCTGGATCAGGTGTGGACAATGTTCACATTTGAAGTATATGATGCACAGTCAATCAGCAATATTAGGAGAGTATAGTTAAATAAAAGGGCTGTACAGAGGTGTGGGGATTAGCACTGCAACCTCACAGAAAGAAGGTCACTGTTTCGAACCTCAGCTGGAGCTGGTATTCAAACAGTGGCCTTTCTGCATGGAGTTTGCATGTTTTTTCCGTGTACGCTGGCTTCCTCCAAAGAGAAAACAGTGAGCAGTTAACATTTTTCTCGGGGTATTGGCAATTTCTGCAACACCCCATTCTATTTGCTGATAAACAAGTTTCTTGTATAGGAATGTTTATTCTTGCCAATCTTGAGATGTCAAAATTGACTATTCTGGCACATAGTAGCACATCCTCTAGAACAGGGGTGTCCAGCTCCGGTCCTCAAGGACCACAATCCTGCAGATTTTCGATGTGTCCCTGCTCCAAAACTACCTGACTCAAATTAATAAGTAATTGTGCAAAACCTAATTGGCTGTTGGATCCATTTCATTTGAGTCAGGTGTGTTGAAGCAGGAAACATTGAAAACCTACCAGACAGCAGCCCTCGAGGACCAACTTTGGACACCCCTGCTCTAGAGGAAAGTTCAGAGTTCCAGGTTCCTATGTTGGCATGTTTTCCTGGCGTACAACACATTTTATAGGGCTGAAAACCACAAGACCTCAGTACAATAGAAGTTAGGGACAGTTATATTCACCCTGCTATACTGTTATAGCTTCACTCGTTGCTTGGTTAGGTTTAGGCAATGGTATTTGTTGGTTAGGGGTAGGTGTTTAAATTTCGGCAGTTGACTGCAAAGATCTGGTTTGGCTTAAATATACTGTATCTGTACTTCAGATAATGTTTCCAAACAATGCCGTTTTACTATTTTTATCTTCTGCATTTTAAATAAACTATTAAGGCTTCTTATCCGTCCTGATGTGTTTGAGTTTAGGAATTAAAACGATCTGATTGATTCTGTCCCCAGATGCAAGGCGAAATTGAGGTTTAATCTGGTCAACACTCTACCTCCTTGTCTTCACAAACCATGAATATAAAGGAGTACTTATTTTTAAGTGCTGTTGAGGGTGATGGTAAAGCCATTAGCCTGAATATGTTCCTTGCAGTCGGAATGCAGTGCAAATAAGTGAAGCTTTATGTTGAAGTATTCAGGTTCCTCTAATGTCAAAATTCTTTGCCTGTGCTTCTAAAATGAAAGAAAAAAGGCCATTTGTTCAATTTCTCTGATGGGCAAATTATTTGTGTTCATTCGAGTGGAAAAAGTGTGTTCATATTCCTGCTTTTATGTGCATATATGCATGTGTGTGTGGCCTTCGGTGTAGTGAGAATCCTGCCGGAGCAGCAGTGCTCACTGTACTTGAACTCTTTGAAGTTCCCTCGCTTGAGAAAGTGGAAATCACTTCTTTGTTAACCCTTATTGTTTCCATTTAATTCTACCGCTAACAAGAACATTTTCTTTTTTTTCCTTTTGTCGCTATGGATCATTGGGTTTTTGAACAGTGTGCAGGAGCTAAAACGAACCTAAGGCAATATTTCTTGTATAAGAGGAAATTTGAGGCACAGCAGGCAGCAGAGGAGAGTAGTATAAGCTTGTGAAAATGCACCTTATGACACTTAGAACATTATGCAAAATCAAACAGCCTGCTGTTATTAATGGATATTAATAATATGATGGAGCAATAAGCACGCTAATTACTCTGTAGGGTGGCTCATCCTATGGCAGCTGTCCACATGCCCAGCAGGAGCCCTCTTCTTAAGGTTAAATTATTCAGATGCAGCTACATTTAACTTGTGAAGAGCTCTACAGAAAATCTGCTCATTTCTCATCAGATATTTTGCTGCCCTTCCTTCCTTCCTGCAGCTGTCATCACTTTCAAATCTCCCCATCCATTCACTTCATGACGTATTTTTGTGCTTGCTTGCCTCTTTCCTCTGGTAAAATCTCTCTGAAAGTTAATTACATTTGTGCATGTCAATACAAGGCAGGGCATTAGGGCTGAAGCAACAGATTTAGTTCAGTGGGAAGCCTGGACTGACTCCAAGGCCGTCAGCAGTTGTGGTGGGGGCAGAGAGGACTGGACAACGTCCCACTCAGCAATTTGTGCTCTTGTTTTTGTAGTTTTCATAAAGCAAAATAAGAAAAAGAAAAAAAAAACTAAGCTTTTGATTGAGGATGTACACACATAAAATCCAAACAAAAAGTCAGATATGGAGACAGATGTCATCCAGCTGCCTCGCACGTGCCCCGGCCTTGAACTGGCACAGCGTTTACTGCCTGCAGTCCCAAGAGGCGGGGCGTCTGGCCTTGTAGAACTGCAAGCATTCTCCATGGGGCAACCCAACCTACACCCAAGTTACCATAGCAACATGCACAGACACACATATACAGACTCACACATACAAAACTGAATTAATCACTCATTCACGCATAAGATCATGCTAGGACAGTCAGCATCCTACACTGTTGTGCTTCGTGCTTTTCCCTCTGACCAGCACCATCAGCACATTGCTCTGCATTACAAACTGTGAAAAAAAAAAACTGTTCCACTCACACTCAGCAATTGTTTCTTTAAATGGTTCATGCTTTGATCTGCTTTGACACAAGAAGGGCTAGATGGAGCAGTAATTTTCACAATTGCAGTTTAGGGAACAGTGCACAACAAACCACAGGTGGAACTTGTAAATTCTGTATATGGTGACTATGCTAAAAAAAAAAAAAAGTCTGTGGTTCATTGGCATGGATAAAATAAGTAAAACACAGCAGTGTACAGCACACATGCACAGAAGAGTCTACTCAGCCAGACGCTTGTGCGTTGTGAGCGTTATGGGTGTCATGAGGCGTAGGGTGTTTTAAATAAGTCATCTATGTGCCCAGAATAGAAACACTGACATACTTGGCCTTGACCTAACCAGCCCATGTTGTCCTCTGCTTTAAATTGACATTGGCTGTTCCATGGATGCCTTACACAGCCAGTTGGCTTCTGTGTGTAGGGGGATACGTGGGCTTCCTCACCCGTCTCTCCTATGTGTTTGTCTCAGTGTTTGTTCATGTCTGAAATTATTTCAAGCATGAATATATCTAGGACTTTCCATTATTATTTGATAGCTTTAAATTGAAATATTTATTATGGACAACAGAACTTTGCTGCCTCGGGCCTCGGAAAGTGTAATCCAGTGACGTATATGTGTTTATTTGCATGCATTTGGGAGGAATTCCGTCTAACCTTAATGGATGGTTTATTATATTAAAGCAAGTCAGAAAAAATCCAGGATGCAATTTAGAGGAAGATAATTGCTGCTGGACTACATTTTTCCTGCTGAATTAGGAGGGGAAAAAATGCCACTCACGTAATTCTTGGAACAGATTTGGATTTTTGCTTTGACTCATGCCTAGTGAAAGGAAATCCCAGAACATTTTTCACTTTCCTCTTTTCTGAGGTCTTATGCAAGTCGTTCTGTTTACAGTTCCTCATTTCCTTCCCTAATCCACATAAGCTATTATACCTAGTTTTGTTTGTTGTATTATCCACAAGAGAACCACTCAGTTTAATACAGAAAACTCAGTGTGAATCAAAATAAACTAAGCAGAAAATCTAGACTGAAATTGACTGGTTTGAATCATGATAACTGAAGTGATTCTACAATATCAAATGACTTTTTTCAAGATCAGGTGAATTGCAAGTGGAAGATACAAATATTCACCATTATTGTTAAAAAAAACTATTTATTCCTACTGTTTATTCTCTATACTGTTACAGTAGAAAAAAATCAGTGCACATTACTAAGTAGTTAAGGCACTGTGGTATAGTATTTTTGGAACAATGTCACATACCAAGCACATCATACAATAACAATACTAGTCCCAATAATATGCAACTGTGTACCTTCTGCATAATTTTGGAAAAACAAGGTACTGGCCTCCAGCTGTTTGCCAGAAGCTGAAACGTCCTTGTAGCAGAAGTGTTTCTTCCCTCAAGCTCAGTGCATAGCCAACTGCTAACCTATCCTAGTTGCTAACTCAGCCTAGCTGCTAACTTAACTTTCACTGTATGGGCCAGTTGCAGTGAGGCAGAATGTCATACAATTGTAACACCCTGGTCTGTATTTTATAGTGTGTCTAAGCAAAAGTCCAGTTCACAGTCAATTGCTAATTTAGCCCGGCTGCTAACGTAGCCTAGCCCAGGGGTTCTTAACCATGCTTATGTGGATTAGCGAATAAACTGTAAACTAAATTTAAATAAAGTGCAAATAAAAATATAGCCTTATAATCTGAATGAATTTGACAGTGGCTTCATCAGTCATCCTTTTTCGATGGCAAAACCAGTTAGTCTTCAAATCTGTGACAAAAGAACAATAAACAGTCACAACAGTCCATTTTTGAGGAGCTACAACTCCCCTTTTATGTTCACCTCTTAATGAGACACTTGAGCCTGCCTCTGAGACACGATCAGATCCAGTCTAGAAAGGCTTACTCTAAGAGTAGCTTCCAGTGCTGCTCTGAGTCTGTTTCGGGCTTGTGGCCACAATGTAAAGTCCTGATTCACACAGGTATGTAGTCTTGAATGGGAGGAGTTTTGCAGCTCTCAGTGCCAGACGTGGGTACTCCGTTGAGGCAGCAATTCAGTTCGCACTGCAACTTTAAATTGCTGTCTGTGGAAACTTCCAGAAGCTGGCAAAGCAACATAATTTTCAGTTGGATCCACAGAAAATTGGTCCCATATCCGCATGTCCATCTCTGGGATCTTCAGGAAAGTAATCATCAAATTTCTCTGCCAGCTGTGAGAGGTGCTGAGAGAGTGAGTCACTGATCTTCACCTGAGGGGAGTTTTCCAAGATGTGAGACAAAAGTGGAAACATGTCCATTCTCTTTTGCTGGGCCCTCTTAGTTCACAAAGCAAGTTTCCTCCTGAAAGCTCGAACTTTATCTGCAACAATCTGTGTTGTTGTCACTTTCATTTTAATATTTACTTTTTAAGAACTTCTCCATGATGTTTGCTAACTGCTAATGGTTGGCAGAATGTCTTCTTCTGCTTGTTAGAGCTTGTTAAACAACTGTCTGACACAATACTGCCACCAAGTGGTGGGAAGCTGTATTGTACCCAAGCTTTTAATGGACATCTGAGGCCCTCAAGACCTACAGATGTAAAACTGACATATTTTTGCAGTCCTCTAGGTGGCACTCATGCTTGGTTCGTGGCCCCATGGTTAAGAATTACTGGCCTAACCCATGATGGGATTGTCATTGTTCCTGACGTTGTTCATGCTGGTATTCACTAGCACACGTTATATGTTAAATTAGATGTCAAGAAAGTAGTTACCCAATTTGTGGACGGGTTAGCTACACCATTTTGTTGAAGGAACGGTATCTTTGAGCAACTTCTTGATGCAAATTAGTTTACACTTTCAGCTTGTTAGCTACTTGGCATGGGAGCTAATGCTAAATATTCGAAGTTCCAATGTCTTGAATTCAAATATTGGCATGTTTGCTATGTAGTTATGTAGCTGTAAGCTATCTTTATACAGCACACCTGCTGTAAGATTCTACAAAAAACAGGAAAACTTTAATTGCCAAAGCATAATTATGATAATATATTTAATAGTAATAATAATAATAATGTTTCATTGTCCCCAAGAAGGAAATCCTCTTTTATAACACACACACACCCCCCCTCACCCCCCCACCCCCCTCCTACACGGAGGTCAAAGATCAGCCCCAGAGTAGCATTCCTGCAAAGGCTAGGGATTTGGAGATTTGGTATTGGACAGGCTTCAGGCTAAAGATACTGACAAACTAAAGCTTGAATCTGGGTCATACAGGCATGTTCACTACCACACCATGCTTTTGCGTATGTGGCATGTGCATGCGTGTGGGGTGGTTAAAGACGGCATGCAGTAATCCACATGGTGCAGCAGTGTGTATGGTGTTCTGTGTTGTGACGTCAGCTGCATTCAGTGATGTGGTCACTTCTAGTTTCAGGGCTTTCGCAGTACTTTGTGATGTATGTGGACGTGAGCAAATGTGTGTTTTGCCTATTCAGTATAGGCTAAGTGACCCCTTGTATATTTCCTTAGGGAAACATTGTATCTTTGCAGCAGAAAGTGAGGGAACAGAGCAAACCTACTAGCTCAGCAGTTCTTTTGCTTAAAGCTTCATCATGCAATCATCAGATTTTTCCTTTGGCACAAGGTTTTACAGCCCTCTTCCTATGTTTGCTCCTCCTTCTCCTTGCTTCTTTTCCTGTCCTTTTTTTGTTCCCTCCATTCATCACGCCTGCATCTTTATCGATCTGCCTGCTCTTTCATTCTGCTCTGACAGCCAGTCAGACTGAAGGGTAGAGCAAAAGCCAAAGAGGCACATGTGTGCAAAGTGCACATGTTTGCTTTCGATAAAGCCAAATGGTAGCTAGTGACTTTATGTATTTATCTGTGCATGTGAGCGCGTGATTGTGCAAACAGGTGGGGATGTGTTTGAGCTTTTGTTTCCATGTAAAGAGCCCTAAGCTGCTTTACTCATATATCTTATTTTGCAAAGCAAACAACTTAGGAGCCAATAAATTACAGTCGTTCAGGGTCTTTGTCCCAGGCAGTTAGGAGCATGCTGTATAATGACAAATGCATGCACAACTACATGATGTAGTAGTGACAAAAAAGGGTCAAATGTGTTTTGTGTATTCTGCCCTTTTTTGCGCAACTGGAAAGGATAATAGTTTACATGCTAGCACAGCCACAGCTGGTTATGCAAATTATGTCTGATAAGTGATTCATTGTCCTCTTTGTTAATGGTTGCTGATGCTGTGTGGAGCCCTGGCATTAAGTGTTTTTTTTTTTTTTTTTTTTAGAGTGCATGCTTATGTATGTTAACATTAAATTCATGCAAAAGCATAATGGAACATGGAAATAATGGACTTTTCACTAAAGAAACTTTGAACATTTTTAGGCAAGCAACACATTTTATGCTTTTTGATGTATTGTTAGATAATGGTAGAAAACCTGAAACCACCTACATGGTGAATTATTTTTTCACTAGTTGATCCAAGAGGAATATCACTTGATGTGATGTTCTGCTCTGTAAATTGTAACCTGGTCACTGACAATAGTGTTGCCCACCTTTGGAGAAACACTTAGAGAGGTGCTAATAAAATACTGACTGGAATTTTATTTGTATTTAAGTTAACTTCTGTCTTCTTCAACTGAAATGTGCTGGGATAGTTATGGCTCATTTTCCAATAGACAAAAAAGGTTTTATTAGTTCTTACAAGGTAGATCTACAAGTTTAAAGTTATAAGCTGTTCTTGAATTTAATTTATTCAGTCTGGCTTCACTTCACCACCTTACCATCTGCCTGTAAAATGCTCACATGCATAAGGTTCCAAGTTTATATAAGAGATTTAGACAAATGAGTACATTTTTTTGTCAAGCTTGCATTTATAGATTCCAACTTTCTGCTTTAGCTGACACTGAGTGTGTATGCAAAAGTTATAAATGAGAGCACAGAGACCAGATGAAGAAGCAATGCAGAAAACCATGCAACTGTGCATTGTTGCCAGTGCAATCTAGTATTTATAAAAGAAGAATCGGTGATCAGAATATGCACACCTTCCGTTTTTTTCCTATTAAGTATACACATTTTGGGTCAGTTTTAGTCCGACCTGGAAAAATAGTATAATGATAATTTTTCACTTTTGTTTCTCGTCTTAACTTTTTCTGTTACGCACTATGCAGCCATGCTTGTAATGGCAGTATAATGCTCGAGCAGAGCTGGAACACCTTGCTAATGTGATTTTAAGAAGAGAGCAGATACTTGGAGGTTGTTCTCCTTTTCTAGTACAGGATGATGAATGGCTCATGCCCCACTTACGATTTCCACAGGCTCTCTCAAAAGGAGAAGAAAAACAGCCAACTTGCTCCATCTGTGTCACACACATGATCATAAACAAACCGATGCAAAACTGTATGACTGAATTTGTTCATTTATTGCCGAAAATTCAGAGGTTTGCAGGCCTGCATAAGTCCAGATTCTGTTATTGTGCAAGATGATTCACTTTTTTCCTTTCTTTTGTGACCCAAACTGCTTTTCGGAGGGTTTTTTTCTCCAAACTTACATATTCTTCATCTGGTCATAATTCGAGAATTAAGATCAGTGAATGAAACAGATTAAATTTTCTCTTCTTCATTGATTATGACATGTATTAAATTAGGAATAGTTACACTTTTCTTTGTTCCTGCTTCCAGTGCCATATCTATTTAACTGAATTACAATTTTTTTTTCTTCTTTTTGTAAGTGTCAGAACTATCAGAACCATTCGTAGCTAAGGATGGGACTGATCATGCACGGTGCACCGTAACCCCATGAATAAGATTCATGGAACAGAATCATACCTCTGCTGCTTTGCAAAAACAATCCATGTGCACATTTCTGTGTGTTCTTTGTTAGGAAAAGACAGAGTTGAAGGCATCTGGCTCCTGGTCTTTGCCTGTGTGTTCATCAGCAAAATGCATTTTTCCCTCTAATGTTCTTTGTAGACTTCAAAGGCTTTTCCTTCCAGGGCTCCCATGCAGGTCAAATTGTGTAATTTCTTTCTGATTTTGAAACCCACTGCTGCAGGAGATCCCTGAGTTTTTGTTTTTGTTTTGTTTTTTTTTTGTGTGTGTGTGTGTGTGTGTGTTTTTTTTTTAACTCAAACACTCTGCTGTTGGGCTTAATTAGCTGGGGCTGGCTAGTCATTTTATATAAATGAAAGTGCTAGATGATTACACAAGCCATAAAAAGTCTTTTAAAAGTAAAAGTTACGTCTGTAGTATGCTCTAATACAAGAAAAAAGAAACATTAAGATATATGTACAGATGTCATTTAACTTTTAACTATGTCCATTTTAACTTTTATTTACCAGATACAAGAACAGATCAAGGAAATTATATCTTTGTCTTCACTGACCAACTTATTTGTGCTTCAAAATTACAACAAACTAAACTAAAATTTAGCAATACATTTAAAAACATTGGGATAAAGGCATGTTTACTATTTTGTTGCACCATATGGGAACTTTCCTAATGCAGGCCTTTTTCTAATGTCTGAATATCGTATAACCCCGATTCCAAAAAGTTGGGCTAAAATATTAATTAAAACAGAATTCAATGATTTGAAAATTTCATGAAACCATATTTTATTCCCAGCAAACATAAATAACATTAGATGTTGACAATGAGACATTTTACCATGTCAATGAGAATATTAACTAATTTTTAATTAGATAACAGCAACACATCTAAAAGAAAAAGGTGGAACAGAGGTAACAAAGGCTGGAAAAGTAATTAGGTTAATTGGCAACAGGTTTCCTAACATCGCCATGTCGAATGGACTAAGGAGGAGACAAAGCATCCTGCTTGTTATCAAACGTTCAAAAGTCTGCATCTCTGATGGTATAAAGTTGCATTAGTGCTTATGGTGTATGCACAACATTCCTCTCCTAAAGCTCCAGCAGCTGGTCTCCTCTCTTTCCAGATGTTTACAGACAGTTGTTGAAAGAAAAGAGGATGCTACACAATGGTAAACATCAGATTCTTTGAGGTGAGATGCCTCCATCAAGTTGAAATTGAGCTAAAACTTTCTTTGAAATGGTAAAATGTCTCAGTTACATCATCTGATATGTTCGTGCCTGGGAGTACTATTGGGAGTAAAAGCTCACCAGTTAAAGTACGATATAAAAGAGATTTAAAAGAAGATACTGGCTCTACTGACTGGAACAGAAGTGCTCTCTTGTCTTGGTTCTAGTTAAAAGTCTGGCAGCTGAGTTCTGTACAGTTTTGAGTTGATTAATAGACTTTTTGGGTGAGACGTAAAAGATTGTTACAATAATCAAGGCATGAGAAGATTAAAGCATGTAAAATGGTCTCTGTGTCTTTAAAAGTTAAAACTAATTTAAAAACATTTATAAAAGGATAAAAACATGACTGCAAGAGTTTAGTCATTAGGTCATTAGTGACCTTGAGGAGGGACTGTGCTGTTTGTGAAAGCCAGACTGAAACTTCTCAAAGATGTAATTATTTTTAACTGTTAAAAGTAATTTTGTAGAGACGCATTTTTCTAAAACCTTTGATAAACAGGAGCTTGGAGATTGGATTATTATCAAATATAGAAGGGTCTAGGCTTGTTTTCTTTGAAAGTGGTTGTACATAAGAAACTTTAAAACAGCCTGGAACACATCCTGTGGATAGAGAACTGTTCAACAGAAAACAAACAATGTCCAAAAGATTCAATAACTTTGATTATAAACTTAGTATAAAGCAAATCTGCAGGATTTAAAGACACTTTCAGTTAGGGGATTTGAGAGAACTCTGAAAAGTAAATTAACTTAATATGGTCTGAGAAGAGTGATGGTCATAACAATTTGCTGAATTTGTGGGAATGGAAGCTCTGAAAGACTCTACATTATAATTAAAATCGAATAAATACATTTTAGTCAGCTTCACTTTCAACTGGGGCACTGTGAGAGACTGGGTTAAACAACTTTTCAACACTTTTAAATAGTAATCTGGGATTATGTTGATTAAAAGAAATAGGATCTGAGAAATACTGAGTGTTTGCTGACTCAACCAGGTAAAAGTAGTGTAACAGCAGTTCTTTCATAGCCAGGTTTTTTTCCCATCTCTGCTCTGCTTTGGCAACAGGTCAGTAACAACATCATGTCTAATGGACTAAAGAGGAGATTTACAATTGTGAATAGTTGCATTGATGGGTTGCTTAGATCTTAGCTTATGGGGACTAATATTGTCTAAAATGGACAAACAGATTAATGAGTCATCTCATTAATGTGACTTAATTTTAGCACATGTAGTCTGAAACATTTAAAAAGAGTATAAAAATTTGTACAAATACACAATGACAGGGATATTAGTTCCAAAATATACTTAAGACAACATCCTACCATTTCTTTGAATTGAGGTTTTAGTTTATGTTTGAATATAAGCAGCAGAGAATTTTAATTTCTTTTATTCTTATTGAAGCCACCACTAAGATAAATAAGTGATGAAAAATTTGCCATATGGAAAATTTATTTCGGCTGCCAAAATGTGGTCTAGTATTTACTACTAATATAAATTCAGAGCCAGATTTTTATGCCAAGTGCCAACCAGATTATCTTATTGCAGTCATGAATCTTTAGCGATCATATGGAAGAGTCTCAGCTCTAGTTTGTGGAAAACTAATTTTAAAAACTTTCTGCAGTTTGTAACCCCTTCTAATCTTTGCACATTGTGTAAACCTACCGGTATAAATCTGCCATTTAAACAGCAAACACTCTTCTGGGAAAGACTGCATCCAATATTTAAAAACCTAGCATTAACATTTCTCTTAACTAAAACTAAGGAGATTAAATCAAACCAAGCAAAACTACCTGAAAACATTAGCGCACCAAATAAAATGTGTCTAGTTCACAATTCTTGTTGCCTAATTCATGTAGTAAATGAAAGAGTGCGTGTGGACATGTTAGTCAAGTGGAATTTGACATAAATGGCTTGAATGGGCTTTTTTATTAGATTATTTCAGTTATTGAGCTCTGTGTGTATTTGCAGATGATTTGAATTTTATTGTATGCAGACCCAGCCTTTGTGTTTGTGTGTCAACCCCATGTGAGTATGGGAGGAGTAGGTATTGACAGATGGCCTGCTCTCAGTGAGAAAAGAGGAGCTGCTTAATCGAGAAGAAGAAAAAGAGAGGGAGAGAGAGTTGGCACTGTTGTGAGTCTCTCTGCCTCCGTTTGATAGAGAGGCATATTTACTCGGTCACAGTTTTTCTCCTGAGGCGTTCAATCATTCCCCAAATCGATGTGTACTCCAAGTTGGTACTTGTTTGCCTACGAAGATTAGTGTCTTTCACTCTTTATTTCTCTCTCTGTGTCTTCTTATTTCCATTCTTTATCCTTATCCCCCCTGTCAGACGGTGACAGGTGGCCAGCAGCTCCCTCCCCTCCCCTCCCTCTCCTTCTTTCAGTGCCTTTTCCTGTGCTTCGTCAAACAGAAAAAGCACTGAGGCTCTCTCCGTGAATTTCCTGCTCCGGGGTTGGATCCGATGGTTCTTGGCCATGAGAGACATTGTGAATTTTTCAGGCGGCTGAAAGTCTCTGGAGGACTGGAATTTACAGTACCTCCAGGGCTGTGGATGTAGGACAAGGGCATCCATGCACTCACACACAGAGAAACACACACACATAAAGCTTTTTTTTCTGAATTAATGAAGACCTGCTGTCATCATAAATTTTTTCCCAACAGAATTTTAGTCTGCACAAATCAAGACCTCACTGATACAGTCTGTTTTGGACTCTACAAATATAAAAACACACTCTCTCTTTCATACACATACAAACACATAAAGTATGCTGTCCAAAGCAAGCAGGCGGATTGGGTGATCCAGTGGAAATAACATGTTTTGATATTGATTCTTTTACAAGCGTTTGTGGCTTCAGAATCTTATTTCCTGTTGAAATATCAATGTGGTGTCTCTGTGGGCTATGGGTTAGGGTTGTGTCATGTTTCTAAATTACACAATAAACAGTTTTATATCAAGCTTACAGCAACCATGAAATTCCTTCAGTTTATGCTTAAGCTTATGAATATTCCACAAATGTTGTTTTCTGATAGTGCTCTAACAAGATTTCATGTAAAGTCTTCGTTTCACTGCAGAAAAGCTGCTTGGATCTTTAACTGCAGCCTCTTTGGTTTTTCTTTGTCATGTAACTTAAAGAGTCTGGTGGTGTCTGGTGATGGGTTTCTGTTTCAGAACAATGTGACACCAGGGGTCTCATTCATAAAACATTGCGTAGGATCTGTACTAAAAGTGTATGTATGCCCAAAAGCTGAAATTGGTGTATGCAAAAAAAAAAAAAAAAAAATCCACAATTAAAAAACCATGCGCACGCACACCTGCAAGCAATTTCCCCTTTATAAATCACAGAATACTTGAAAATGTGCACACCTGAATCAAGCTCACCCTGAACACGCCCAAACCAGCTATATATGATAAATGCAAAGCAGGTCATGAATATCGTCGCATAAGAAGCAACGATATTCATATGAAGCTGCTAATCAAAGAGGAAATCATGGCAACAAAAGAAGAGAAAGGAAAATAAAAAACAGAAACTGAAGTGCTTGTTTGTGAGATGGAGGCAAGAAAAAGAATGTGGTCTGGTGGCCACAGCAGCAGGGTCACAAATAAAAGAAAATGGCACGAGTGCAACATGTTGATGTGCAGGGCAGACCTGTGCCAAGCCATTTGTATTTTTATTTCTTTTTTTTGGCAATGATTGCACGTATTATTTTTTAGTTAGAAGCTGTAATGGCAAAATTATCCCTATTTACCTATTATAGTAAATAATCCTATAAAAAAATACTATATCCAGACGGTTATCTGGATCACCCCCATAATCTAATCACTTGTTCCTTTCCGTCCATAACTTTCTGAGTTATATTGCTGACAGAAAAACCAACAAACCAACGCCCTCGAATACATGACCTCCACTTCTGTAGAGCTAATAAAAAAGAAGTGGTCGGACCTCAAAGTAGAGGAAAAAAAAGACTTGCCTTGCACTGTGTAAGTGTGTCTGCAAACAGAGGGGGCAAGATCCCACCCAAGTTCACACGCATGACCAGAAAATAAAAGCGGGAAACACTGACTTAGCAAAGACTACAGATGAACCCGGTAAAGCTCTGTCAGATTTTTTATGTCATGGCAGTGTGAACTATTTTATTTATAGTTTTATTTTACTATATCATGAAAGCTTGTCTATGGAATACTTATGACTCACTACAAGCCGCAGTACAGATAACATTGCTGGTTTGAATATTTACGATAACGTGGATCTATAATCGATGTTTGGTGTGAAGTGAAATTAAAATGTGTGAGGGGAGTATGATGCAGTCTGACTGCAGTTCACCACCTCACCACCTGCATTCTCGATTTTCTCCATCTCCAAAATGTCCGTATGCATGGGAGAGTGTTTACATACATGTTTACATGCACGTTTTCCCGTCAGATATGTTTTCATAGATCACAAATTTTGCATGGGGAGTGGCGTACGCCACTTTCAGGCCCCGTTTTGTGCGTGCGCTAAGTTATAAACGAAACCGCTGGTCAGCGTCCATAAGTGACAGAGAAAAACGCTTTGTTTTCAGACACAACTCAACAGCTAAACCTCAGATAAGATACCTGTGCTCTGTCGTGCAAAAACACAAATTTCATCCGTTGACCTATTGCAGGGTTGTTGGGGGAGGGCTGCTGTCAGTTGAGAAGTATGGTACAACCTGAACAGAGAGTCAGTCCATCCACAAGTCATGATCTGAATTCATTCACGGATTATTACGGAGAATATTGAAACCAGGAAATTTACCATTTTTTCATAGATAGAATTTAATAAAAACTGACACTTTCATTTTTGCACTGCATACTTCACACAGCATAAATTCACTTACTGAGACACTTAGCAGATGTGGAAATTTCATACGCTTTGTGAATATGTTTTATGATATATTTACTATAGTAAATATGAGTGAGTGAATATATTGTGATGTTTGCAACTCTTTCATTTTTTTTTCCTAACAAATTTAAATTTAGTTATAAATGTGATTACCCCCCCCCCCCCCCCCCCCCCCCCCCCCCCCCCAAAAAAAAAAATTTGTTTTGCTCCAGTCAAACTTTCATAATTATTTAGAGTTATATTTAATCTAATAGCCACATTCTGACCAACAGTACCCAGAACCTGTGGTCATGAGACGTTTTATTGTTTTTTTTTTTTTTGTTTTTTTAAGGAGCTAAAAGAGTCTTTCAGGTGTGAGGTTTATTTAATTCAACTGAAGAATGTCTCTACCACGTTGAGCCCACAGTAAAACCAGTCTGCTTCACCAGAATAACACAAAATCTGTCGATGTTACATATTTATATGGGGCTGGGTGTGTTTTTATTTCTGCCCTAAAGTAGCATTACGTCACTTTCTGACCTCAAAACTCTGCATTCTGGACTTGTTTGATGGCACAGTGACGTCTATTGTGTGCATTTATTGAGCTGTCACTGTCCAGCACATCCCAAGGCTGAGAAACTGCACTACACAAGTTTTTTTGCTGAGTGACGTTGCAGCTGAGTTTCACTTAATGCACCACGTCACACGCTTGCAAACGGATATAAACACTCCGGGAAGAAGAAAAATGAGTGAAACAGAGAGAACAAGAGATTTAAGATAGTCTTTTACTGGCTGGAGAGAGCTTACAGTGCAAGATGGATCCCGGATTAGCTATTGTTCAGGGGCGCGTCACTGAGAAAATTGCAAAAATATTGTAGTTCTCCATTAACACAGTATCAATTATTCCTTCTGTAGAACTTAAATTTGACAGATTTTATGATTTTTTTTTTTTTTTTGTGGATATTAAACTTCAGTTTACTGGAACAGAAAGCTGGGAATAAAATGATTTGAGTACTCCATCAATCAGAGATGCAAAGTTCTCAACTCAAAGGTTCAGGGTTGTCTCAAAAGTACTGACTCCCTACCAGGTCTATTTGTAGGGCTGAAATGTCCCCCTAGGAGCTCTGTTTTGGCACCAGTTCTTGTAGTGGGAGTGTAAAGGGCTGAGGAAAGGAACTACTGAAAGACCCTGGTTCCTGAAAAAGGTTCCTGCTGTTTGTGCTTTGTAATCCAATTGTAAGCCACCCTGTGTTGTGTCCAGACTGAGCATTCTTTCACACATTCCTTCAAATTCTTAGGCTAAGAAGACCTGAGTAAAATGAATGAGCTGCCTGATGGGCTTTTCTTTATCAGTTGCTTCATCAAAGTTTGTGCTGCTCTGCTGATACATCCAGTGGTTTTCTATATTGTGTCTTTAATGAATATCCAGTCTGCATGAGGTCAGTACATAATAGCATGTCATTTTACTCGTAAGTACAGGGAATTGAAGTTACTAAACCTTTAATCTAACAAGATTAAAAAGATATTATGATGCAGAGACTGCAATAAACAAGTGGGTCAACAAGGGATAAGCTCTGCATCATTCCAGGATATGGTTTCTCCTGTTTGCTTCCAGATTTTCCTCTCATTAAAATGAACAAAAGCACAGTTGAATTTGACCCATGAATGCAATAATACAGAAGTAGAAATCTCATCATGATCCATTGTGCACCAGTGAACCACTTTCAGCCCAATGTAGATACAGCTGACTGAACCAGGGAGGGACAGCCGGAGAGGACAGAGATGCTTCCAGGCAGTTACAAGCTGCTGTTTCTGCCAGAGCCACTCGGGCTAATTGAGCCTCTGTGACAGGAAGCCCTGACGAGCTGTTAGTGGGCATTGTTAAGAGGGTCAGGAGATTCAAAGTGAAGCATGATGTCCACACAGTCAAGTTGAGTGAAGCCTCCTCTGCATCCTCTCATGGGACGGTGATAAAAAATTGACTACTGCTCTGCTTGGCATTATCTTTGAAGCCCTTTCAATGACTATTCACTAACACACAACAGTGAAATGTGTTAACAGCATTTAAAGGATCTTCTGTTATGTATAGTATCCACCTGCCACCTGACCTGTGTGTACATCTTTATCTGCTCCACTTAATTGATTTTTATATTATCCATATGTGTGTTTGCCCTCCACAGGACTTGTCCACTCTGCAGTGTGATGTGTGTATCCTGGTCTTCTCAGTGACTGACAGGCGAAGTTTCCACCGCACCGCCCAGCTCCGCCTGCTTCTCAGGGAGTCTCAGCCGCATACACCAATCATCCTGGTTGGCAACAAGAGCGACCTTGTCCGTTCCCGTGAAATCAGTTCAGAGGGTAGGTGGAACCTTGGTCTGTAGCATCCTGAAAATTCACAGCTGTTTGCCAAACCCCTTCCACTTCACACAGGAGGTCTGTGAAAATTAGCAACCTCGTCATTCTTTTCTTGAGCCTTTTCTAAATCAAAACATAAGAAGAATTTGGGAAATTGAGGGCCAGTATTGTATATAGAAGAAGGAATACCCAGGTTCACCTCTAAGATTTTACACATCAGGACATGATAGATGGACTCAGCTGGTTGTTACCAATTCATAGAATTAGGAAAATACAACCTGAATTGATCAACAGCGCATGACTGTGTCATTATCTTAAAAAAAACTAAGCTAAAATACAGTCGCTGTATGTACAAAACCCAAGTTCATCCTACCTGCTTCCATAGGATTTTAAAGAGTAAAGCTGGATTTATACTCATGCGGTGTCTGGAAAATGTGCTCTTGTACTCGAGCGTAAGGTTGCGGTGTTGTGTTGGAGTTGTCTTCAAATTCAGCAAGAAGCTCCAGAAATCCGGAGGCATGTAATCACAATCCAACCAATCACAAGGGAGTACTTCCTCCAGGCAGTGTCAGCCAGGCACTGCTAATGAAATGCACTTGATTAAGTGATCATGTGTAAATGTAAATGCCTCTATAAAAGCAGAAGATTTTACGATTTGCTGGTTTGTAGCATTTAGGTAAGTGTTAATACAATGCCAAGGAGGAAAAACATCAGCAATGATCTTAGAGAAGCTGTGAAGGGTCATAAGGCCATTTCCAAAAACTTTAGGGTTTATCATTTTACAGTGGTGGTGCACAGCTGATCATTTGGGGGTTGCAGGTACAAAACATGGACACCCTGCAGTCACTGAATTTACTATGAACTTCTCTGTGTACCAAAGTCTCTAGAGGTAATATGTAGCCATCTATCACACGGCTAGAGCTCAGGAGATCAGGTCATGGAACAGGACAATAATCCTTAGCACAGAAGCAAATCTCCGACAGATTGGCTGAAAAAGAAAGATTAAATATGTGAACAAAGATTGAGTGAAGATGCAGTGGGACCTTAATAGAGGCCCATAAACTTTTGTAAAGAAGACTGGGCTAAAATTCTTTTACAATATTCTAAGAAAGAAAACATCATATAAAAAATTATTATTTAACGTTATTGTTGCTAAAGGTGGTTGTACAAGCTTCTGAATTACACTTCTTAAGCATTATTTCTGTACTTTTGCTTAGTGCTTATCAAATGTGTATTTTATTCTTGTTCATTTAAGATTTAAGGTAAGGACAAAATCCTTGTTATTACATACTTATTACTGACTACTTAAGGAATGAAAAATATAATAAAAGATAAAGTATAGTAAAAAACTGTAGTATTATATAGTATAGTAGTAAAAGTATAGTTGCTTTTACACATGATATCTATACTGTGAGCTCCCAGACTCTGAAAATAAAAAGAAACTTTGTTTAAAGCATTAATTATCAACCATGTGGATGATCTTAGCTAATGTAGTTTCTGTTGCTTTTTCCATGTCTGTTCTGATAAAGACTTTACTGTCTACATTCGTCAAGCACACCACAGAAGTGATAGTGCAACAGGGTTTGCTTTGTGAGCACAGAGATAGAAAATAGCAGCCCTCTTAAAAACTTTCCTGGTACTCAGGTCAGTGGACAAAGATTGGATCAGTGGGAGGCTGTTCTTGGTCAGTTTGCAACAAGATAACAGAAAATTACCAAAAATAACCTAACTTAACTTGTTTATTTAAAGCTGTAGGAAAGGAGGTGAGCTAGCAAGCTAATACGTTAGCTTAGTGCATTAAGCAGCAGTTATGTAGGGGTTTATGTTGATGGTTATTATTAGGTAAGTGGAATAGTAACCAATATTAGTTTAAAAGTTATGAATGCAGTTTGTTGATTACCCACAACCACTAAAAAGAGCAAGAACAGTTCTCAGAGCGGAACCACTGGAGTGTCAGTCTAAAAATATAACAACCTGTCACAGCTAAGTGAGCAATCTGAGTGCCAGCTATTTCAGTCTGAAATCAGTGACCCATTGTTTCAGAAAAAAAAAATTAAAAGCTGCTGTTAATTATGTCTACTGGTATTGTTGTGACAGACAGCATAAAAAGCACAACAGGCTTAGGAGCAGTGACTAGCGTGGGCAGGACACAGTGAGCTGTTAGCCTGAGTCTGCTGGAGCACCAACAAGATTTAACAAACCCCAGTTTTCTGGGTGAGTGACTCAAGATAAGAAACACCACGCTCTTTGTTTCTTTGTTTTGCCTTTGAAGCAGCTTTCCAAATGGAATATCTTAAAGGGCAAATATCTTGCAATTATAGTTATCTGGTAGATGATGCTTGTGCTGCTGTTTGTAATGAATTAAAAGTCCCTAAAAGCCTGCAATGGAAATATGTTGTTGATAGATGCAACAGCAGGAGTGTGCTTTGTACAATTACCTACAGTATTTTACCCTATTTGTTTTGGACTCTAGGGATATCCATCTTTCATCAACAAAATCAATTTCCTCTCTGTTTACAATAATTTGGGATAAATGCTCTGTTCTTAGCTCCTCAACGGGAGAAATTTCCATCATCTGTTGTTGATGCAAAGGGTGGAAAATATATAATGTGTGTAAAATCTAGCAGTTAGATTTTTGAGGCTCTATTTTGCAAGACTGAATTACAGTGTTTGCTATTAGGCTCTTAGCAATGAACAGTAAGAGTGCAAATTTAAAGCACAATGACTTAATTATTCACATCTTGCGCTCAGCTGTATGTGTAGCCATGTGCGACTTAAACACACAACATTAAAATTTCATATTTACAAAGGAACATGCTCCATTCAGTTACACATCTAATAAATCATGATGACTCTGACGATCTCTGACTTGAGCAGCTGCACCAGTAAGTTGGAATATTTAGTGTTAACAACTGTTGGGGGAATTGTTATTGGTGCTACCAATTGGCTGATTTTTAATCTCTTGCTGCCTGAAGCTGTCATGATTCTGACATTTTCAAAGATGATTGTTAATTGCTTGTTGTTGTCTGTGGAACCTTCTATTGGTCTCAGCTATACTCTGTGCTACAGATGACGATGCCATAAGAGTGAGCTTGTTTACATTTGCATTTTGCATTAAAGTACAGTCTTACTATGGTGCATGCAAATCAATCCAAATAAATCTTACTGAATCCTCTGACCAGAGATCAACATGCGAGCTAGGACCTTGTTGTTGTGGGTGAATTTTTATACAGAGCTGCCAGGCCAACCCACTTTCTGCATTTCATTAATGTTTCAAACAGAAACTGGTGCAGAGTGGAGTGGAATAGGAGGAGAGTCTGACTGCACAGTTTGACCTTGATTACTTTTGGTAATTTAGGTATACAGACACGGTCGAAAAACTATTTTTGTAAATATTAAGGATGCAAATGTATCTGCTGTCACTGTGTCCCTCGGCTCTTTTTTTTTTTATCTGTTTTCTTTTGCTTTCCATCTCAGTTTGCATTATCTCCCTCAGGCAGCACTGCTGTTGCTATCTTTATGTATGTTTGTAGCCCCATATGCGCACAGCTAGCTGCATGTACATAAACACATCAGATGTGCTGACAAGCTCAGCACTCATCTCTCAACATCGTCTCACTGCCTGATGTCAGCGAGGCTGTTTAAAAGTGGGAACTGTGATAAAGTAGGATGAGAATAAGAGGGACGGCTGGTGTATGAGTACGCGGAGTATGAATGGGAAACTCATTTGAAGGAGTGTGTGATGTATTGTGCAAGTGTGTGTTAGGAGAGAGCCGGGCTTATTCTACCGTTCTTAAAAGAAACACAATTGAGTTCTTAAACCCTCAAACTGAGCATAGTGGAGCACGTAAAGGCTGGATCTCATGTGGCAGCCAGATATTGTTGATGTGATTTAGAACTCTTTTCTCTTTTTTAAAATCTTTTTCACACCTTCCTTTATTTATTTGCATTGATTTGATAGATATTACTAGCCTGCCAAGATAATTAAAAACCTCCTTTTTGTTGCTGTTCAGATATTGCTGAATTGACTTTGTAAAAAAAAAAACTGCTGCCATGTGAGAGATTTTTTTTTAATCTGTAACTTGTTGAAGCAGCTGTCACTCAAGTGAACAAAGATGAGCTTAACTTTCATTCACAGTTTCCATTTACTAGCACAGAAAATCTCTATCAAATGCATGCTAGTTTAATTCAGTAGAAGAAGTTGTCTTCTTACTGGAAATGCCTTGAGGGGGACAAAAGAACAACTACTAGAGGAGGAGCTGTCAAGTATTTAACTTAATTATTGGGAATATTTGGGATACTATATCACATCTGGGAAGATGCTGATCAGGAACATGATCATGATAAATGTTTGTATGGTTAAAGACATGATTCACAAAGTTGTTTCAACTCTTAGTATGTTTTTAAATGCAAAAACACCTCAAAAGACCTCATAAACCTTTTTGAATATCAGTGGAAGCTTATTCTTTTTATTTCTGTGGTTGCCATTTAATTTCTCATAGTCTAAATGCTTATCAAAATGGCCATTGAAACCAAGCTAACACTAACCTTAACCTTGCTAGTAGAGTTTGCATTTATTGGGTGGTGTAAGCTCAGGTTTAGCCAACAATGCATTAATTAACTTATTAATAATTAATTTGCCAACAGCAAATTTAAACTGAAAATATTAATCAAACATAGATACAGTAATCACTCGTAAGACATGCCTAAGACAGGTCACGTGAAATTGTTTACATTTCTTTCTTCTAAAAACTAAAATTTGTTCTTTAAATTTGATCAGAAAAACTTCAAATGTTCAGTTCATTTATAGCTAATTTGTTTAGGGGTGGCAATCTTCAGGCACATCAGGATCTGATGATTATGATTCAGATGGCCGCATTTCGATTTTAAAACCATTATTGATGCATCCTTTTTCCGTACTTGACTACTTCTACCTAAGTGGGAACACCTAACATGATTTCTCATATTTGTCATGACAAACAAAAAAGAAGAAAACTCCTTTATCTACTGGTTATTGCAGGACAACATCTGTTTCCACCACCTAAGAGCAAATCATGGCACGGGATCAGATCCTCGCTGTCTTTGGTTGACCATATGTCTATCAAAAATTTTACTTTGTTTTCATTCCATGCCTGACCACAAGCCATTTCTCCTTGCTAGAGCCATCTATTGTCCTACACGCTTGTATGTATTGTATTTGATTGTGTTTATCCATAATGCCCTGCACTGAACCCCCAATGCTTTTAGTTTTGTAACCAAGACCTTTGTTTGTAGGCAGACCAGAGTTAACATTCATACCCCCTAAAAAAAACTGGACTTTCTGAACAATGAGGCCACCCATAGAAGCCAAAGTGCTTCAGCACACTAGCTTTTAAAGCCGAAGGTGCCGGTCGGATTCCACGCTCAGCCATCATGTCTATTATGTGCACACCACAGATTTCAATTTGAGTTTCGCCTTCTTGTTCCTCCACATTGTGTTATTAAATAACACTTTTTTAAAAAATGCTATTTTTTTTTAAACATTCGTACAACGATTCTGAATGGTCCACATCCGAATCGTGATAATCTAGAAAAAAGAAGAAAAAAAAACGCCCCCCTGCCACACACCCCATCCCCCATCCCTACATTTGACACAGTATATGATAAAATTCTGTATGATGATCAAACTTGTGACTTATACCCCTAGTAAAATCAGGCTAATGGCAGCAAAGTTTGAAACCAACGAGTTTGACTTTTGTTTCTCCGTCTTAGCTGTGATGTGCACTTGATATGAATGGAAAGATGAATCATAAAGAGAAGCAAGGAATGAATACTGAAAGATGCCTTTACTCAGCATAATCTGTCTCCATAAAAAAACAAAAACAAAACATAACCCAGGCGCATCATTGTGGTCAGCGATATGGAAATGCCCCATCCCTGTTCCTGAGGCGCCTGACAAGAACGTTCTAATGTTCTCTCCAGACAGACCACACATATTGTTTCTGATATGTGAGCCTGACAGAGGACGCTGACTGGCCTGCCCCGTTAGCTAACATCCTCCATAAAGAACCGGTGGCCTGGCTGAGAGTGTTGAAGTCATAAAGTCTATTTATGGCATGTACAGTGACACTTCAATTCTGCTCTCTCTCACCTTCCTCCTGTCTCTCCCCATCTTCACCTCACACACCAACACACAGTGTCACGCTGGAACATATTAATCATTTGCTTGGTACCGTGGTGGGGATGGACAGGTTCCTCTGGGCTTTGATTAATATGCCCTCTGGCTCTGTTTGCATAATCAACATTATTTCTGTCTGTCTCTTCCTAATGTCTGCCTTTCTCATTTTGTCTCCTTTTTGTTCTTTCCGCATGTTCATTTAATCCGCCTCCTTGGATGTCCTTTAAATGTCTCTCATCTTTTCTCTTTTTGACTCACGTTTCTTCCTCTTCCTCTCATTGCCTCTCTCACTTCTCTTATCATCTGTCTTCTTCACTATCCCTTGTTTCTTTTCCCTGTGTCAGCAGAAAGGTAGTCTCCATCTCTTGTCTCCTCTCTTCTTCTCATTTGTTCTCACCTTTCTTCCCCCCTGTCTCCTCTCCTCTTTTTTGCCTCATCTCCTGTCCTCATTTCCTCTTCTTCCATCTTGTCTCATCTCCTTCTTTCTGATATCTCTTCCCCCTTCACATCTCTTCTTCCTCACTTGTTTATTGTATTGTATAGATCATCCACTTTTGTCTCTTCTCACCCTGTGAAAACTTTTTCTTCCTTCCCTTTTCTCCTCCATGTAGTCTTCCTTGCTTTTCTGGTTTCCTTCTAATGGGTCTCTGGATCTTTCTGCTCCTCTTTCCTTTTGTTTTGTGCTCTCCAGTTTCCCCAAACATTTTTACAGATCTTTCAATCAGCTGTCATTGCTGTTAGTGTTATTTCTACTGTTGATCTGGTTTGAGATTTGCTTTGTTTCCCCCACGCTTACATCACCCGCCATCAGCCCTCTGTGTGGTTAGATTATTGTACCCAGATCAAATTTAGCTTTTTTTTTATTCTCTGCAGGGTATATTGTACACTTGCACTGTGTAAATACAGCCACAGGGTAAGAAAGAAAAACAAAACAAAAAAACAGGCAAACAGCTTCCCACAAATCAAATATAACGATGTAACTGGGGATAAAAAATATATATATAAAAGAGGATTTTCAGTCATGGTTGCCTTTGGTTTTCCTCATGATATTGATGTCCATCTACAAGCCTGTTCTGGCGCTCTCAGCCATATCACATGGTCTTTATTAGGTCAGCTGTCTTGGCAGTGGTTTTGTAACATGGAAGCTCTGTGGTTAGTTTGCCCATTCCCGTGCTAGAAGATCCATCTGTGACAATAAAGCAAACTGAAAAATAACCTTCATTTTAAAGCATCAGAAAACATCCTGAAGAGGGCATTGAGTTAAGATACTTATGCCAAATCATATGAGAAAATGCTATTTTATATTTTTTTGTCATTGCAGACAGAGGGGAGACTGGAGCCAATCCATTGACTTGATACACTGATACAATGAAACCTCAATATAGACACAGTCCATGTTTTTCATGTAGAAGTCTGAACTCAGAAATTAAATTATATTCTGATGTTTAATTAATAGTTTGTGATTTGATATGAATGGAGATGATTGTGTTAAATCAGCATGTGATGTAGTTTCCCCTCAATTGCTGGCTCTTGCATCAAATCTAATGGAAATCACATTGTGGCAGAATTTATTGTATCAGCAAGCATCAAATCATTATTTAATCATTACTGAATCAATAGATTATATCTTGATCAAACTTGTGATTTGCAAATATACAACCTTTAGTGGCAACTGCATCTAAAGTGTCAATTTGGCATCAGTGAAGCCTGAGAATACACTTCTAGTGTTTACAAGTTTGTGCACACTTTGCCAATGGGAAATTACTGGTATTGAGTTTTTAATTACAAGATAAATCACGTTGTGCTTGGTTCAGGGGTCTTACTTAACATCTTCAAGATCACTGGGGGTTTTGTTTGCCCCCTACAAATTTGGAAGCTCTATCCAGTCTGAGGTCTCAGATGTGCCCCTCTTGGAGTCCCAAGTTTACTACACAAGTATGTAAACAATTAGGCTCATGATTGGGCCAGTTGCCCACATGAATGTGAAGTTAGAAAGCAGGTATTTTATCAGCTTCAACTGTGACAGCTGTGTGGTACAAGGGATTTATTTTAGTCCTAACCATGATGTCATATTTCCTTTCTGCTTCCTGTAGGTACTTTAAAAGGTTGCATTTAATGGTATCACCAAACTAACCTTTTGTTTTTTTTTTGTTTGTTATCTAAAATATGCTCAAACTTTTAAAGTGCATTAAACACAATTGGTACAAAAAAACTAATCTGATACAAAATGTAATACATGCAATCATTCTTATGTGTACCTTTCTCCAAAAGAGAGTATTTGTAATCCCCTAATGTGCTAGCAGCATATTGCTAACATAATAATAGAGGTGAAAGGCAGTTAATAGGAAGTCTATTCAGATTAAAAATACATGCATGTGTTTACCCTCATACTCTGTTTCCTGTTTTTTTTTTTTTTTGTTTTTTTTTTTTGTTTTTCTAAACTCCCATTTGAGTGCTTTAACAGAATATTCATTTTCTGGACTAACAGCAAAATAAATAAATAAAGTTCTTTATTTGTCTCACACGTATTTTATCTGTCGCTGTACTTCTCCATCCATCTATTATCTGTACCACTTCTTCCAGTGAAGGGTCACAGGGAAGCTGGAGCCAATCCCAGCATTTAGCAGTTGAAAGGCAGGGTACACCCTAGACAGGTCACCCGTCTATCACATGTAGTCATCTTAAGTATACACTTTTCATACAGTCATTTTACAGCTCTGTGATTTAAGGTAAAAGCTGAGGTGCAGCTGAAAAAGAAAAAAAAAACATTTGCGATGACAATGATGGCCATTTGTTACAGAATGATCCATATCTGTCAGCTTCCCTTATCATTCCCGGTTTGTTTGACCAGGCACAAACAGCTGCTTTTAGCTGTAATAGTGAGCCTCATCAACAACAAGCTCAGTCACCTGTCCTTATCCATGAGACTCACATTGAGGTGGAAACCATTTTCCCCATTTGAGCGGCAGCAAAGAGATTCGAGCTTATGCAACACAGCTGGAGGCAGCATTAACCCCATGCAGTCATGGCTGTCTCTCTCTCTCTCTCTCTAGGCTTTTAAGTTCACTTGTGTTGGTTGATATACAGTATTTGGCAGGTGCACCGATTATTAATTAGGGCCCTCTGGTACTGTTTTTGCTTAGTTTGGCTTAAAAGCAATGATCTGTCTGTGGCATGTTTGGGAAATGCAGAAGAAGTGTATAAAAATCTGAAATATCAAAAACAATCATGCCATAGTAGTAGCCCTTCCTGTTCTTATGCAAACCCCTTTAAAATTGTTTGTTTTTTGCTTTACCCCCATAATAAATATTCTTAATTTAAATGTAAATAAATGCAATACTGAAATGTAATCCTGACACAATTATTTTCACCCTCGTTCATTTTTAGCAGCCTTAGCCACAAGTTTCTTGCTGCACCTGTATTCTGGTAGTTTCTGCTGCTCCTCCAGTGCCGTTCAGACCCTTTTTCTTTTTTATAAGTATTCTTTTGTGCTGCTGCACCATGCGTTTCAAGTACAAGCACTTGACTATTCAGGGCTCTAAATTAGCACCCACGACCCACCAAATGTGGGTTAAAATAACTTTGGCTGATATATAAGGAAAACTTACTGGCCAGTTTGGGAGGGAGATAAATTAAGCAAATCATTTCAGTTATTTGTCCTGGCAGTGTTAGCACTACATTTCCCATTACCACTATTGGATGAGGTATCATGCATCTACTGGCTGCGTGCTTTGGTGTTTCCCAGCTATTGTCTATCTGAACAAAATGCAGCTAAATGAGGAGTGAATTTAAGAAAAATCAAAAAATGGTAAAATGTGGTGGTTGGATGGTATAAAGAACGACGCTGATTAGAGGAACGGAAAGGAAGTAGGGGTTTTAATTAATGTAAAAACAATCTATGAAGCAAAGGTTTAAAGAAGAATATTTCAAATGTGTTAAGAAGAAAAGTTTCTTTGTTCCTTGCTGGAAAAGAGAATGTTAAGAGCTTATTGTTATTGTTTAACATTTTCATGAAAAAATGCATTCAGTTACACTTTAAAATCAGTAAATTCTGATTAACTGGAAACTTTAGGAATCTATTAACTATATTGGCTGGTGAGTTATTTTAAAACACTGCTACTTATACTTGCTAAATGACCCAAGACTTTTACCTTAGACCTGGCTTAACAATGCCTTGTTAATCTTTATTTCATCATTCCTTTAATAAATTCAAAGACTCCAGTACCAGAAGCAAAAACAAGCACGATAGAAACACCACCATACTTTATTAAACAGCATTCATTTTCTACATGAGATTGATTTAATCATTCCCGAAGTGGTCTTCTTTTGGATGTTTTTGTCTATAAGACATTATCCCAGGAAGCTTATCGGTTAATGTTTTACCAAACCAGAGTCTAGCTGTCTTAACAGCACCAATCTTAAGACTGGACTCATGCAGGCCCATTTGGCTCAAAGCATCACATCAAATTCAGGCACGGTACACCCTGTGTGGTTCACAGCCCATCAAATTTAAGATGAGCTCATATTTTTATTAATATAGTAAAATGTCTCATTTTCAGCTATTTAAATGATTTATGATTTGTTCGTTTTAGCATTGCTTTCTTGGAATTAAGATTGTACATCCTTTTATGAAGATTTGTTTGTGAAACCAACACATGATCAAGAATGAAAATGGTCTTTCTAAATTTAAAAGAGTTGTTTTTTTGTATAATTCAGTTTTTCTTTATTAAAGTATAAAGTAGTACATAATACCAGAAAAATATTTCAACCTTTATGGCTTTCTCTTCCTCGGATTTTAGGAAGTATTTCGTATTCTCAGTAAACAAAGAGGAAAGTCCAATATCTAAAGTAAAATTTAATTAACTGACTCAAATTCATCACAATTCAGGTCAGACAGGTGTGAAAACACTTTATAGGCTAATAGTCTCTCCCAAATGGTCGTGAGTGAGCACTCGGTGTAGAGATTTTATCTAGTGGGGATATACAATACAGTGCAGCTGGATCGTTTATGCTGCTTTCATGATCTAATGTCCGTAAATTTCAACTCACTGCCTCTAATTGCTGTTTGCAGCTGCCTCTCTGAGAAGTCTTGGTTTCTAAAAAAAAAAAAAAAAAGATATATCTTCCTCTCTCTCTCTCTCTCTCTCTCTCTCAACAGAGGCCCAATCCAGTGCCATGATGTTCGACTGCCTCTACCTGGAGCTCTCAGCCTCCTTAGACCATGGCACGAATGAGCTTCTGGAGGCGGCAGTGAGGATGGCGAGGGGAGACTGCGTGGGCCCAGGGTGGACGGACGGCGACCCAGCGGCGGGACGCAGGGAGAGTTTAACAAGCCGCGCCAAGCGCTTCCTGGCTGGTTTGGTACCACGCTCATATGGCCGAGACCGTGACCGAGATCGGGGCCGCTACAGGGAAATGAGCCGCCACCGGGGCAGCAAGATTCTCCGGCAGAAATCCCGCTCCTGCCATGACCTCAGTGCACTGTGACACACACAGAAATGTGTTCACACAGGGAAAGAAACACACGCCACATTAACACAAACACACACTGATTTGAAATGAGGGAGTAGAGAGGTGTAAAAGATGGAGTACAAATAAAGGATTAAGATAAAGATGAATCAGTGGAGAAACAAGATGGTAGAATATTATTAGAGGGTGGAAGGACAGAAATTTTTCTATGGCAGATAATGGCAGTAAAAGTTAGAGAAAGTCATAGAGCACACTGCCTGGGTTACACTGAACCTATTGGTGAAGGCCATTTTTTTAGACACTGAGATAAAAACTGATAAGGAGGTGGGCTGAATCAGCGAGCACTTGTAACCTGAAGAGATCAGGAGATAGAAAATCAGCAGTCGCTTCAAGCTGATTTCAAGCTTAATGAGAGGGAGGATGGGGTCACAAACAAACACATAACCGAGTAGCACGCACTAATAATGTAGAGACTGATAGCAATTTAATGTATATCTGTTATAGAACCTCTTTTATAGCATGCAGAGTAGACGAAAGAAGACATGACCCTGTAGGTTTTACAGTTACAGTACATGGTCCTTGATTTATAGTACCTCAGTGGCTAATAGCTAATGCACAATCTCCCTTGTGTTTCAAGCAATGTCATCTCATAGGCAAAGCTATTTATTTATCTAAAACATGTTTGCGCTGCACCTACCTTTTATGTCCCATGCTGATTTTAAGGATTACTTGGTAATATCACCAGTGGCATACAGTATGTTTGTCTATTTTATACAAGGTTAAAACATCAGCACTCAAGCCATATTCCTGCTGAATGCACCATGAGCAATCAGCACAGTGAACCCTTTACTCCAGGATGTGAAGCAAAGGATAAAAAAGACGATGACAGAGAAGGCAAGACTGAACTCCTCTTCAAACGGAGCTGAGTCACAGACTGCAGGGATGCTCCTGAAGCGAAGGACAAACAAGATAAAAAAAAAAAACCTAATCTACCTGTGGCTGTTTGATGTTTTCTTTTTTTTCTTGTCACCCACTGGAATTATTATGTGTGTTCAGACTGAATTCTGTGGGGGCTGGCCACACTGGTGACCCAACCAAAAGAGTACGTTTGGGAAATGTTTGGATGCTTGTCAAGCCTGCTGTTGTCACTAACACATCCTCACTGGTTTGTAATTGTCCATCTAACACTGTCATCTTTACCACTGAGAATAAATGCTTTTTTTGTTTGACATCTTTATGGGTGTTTTGTCATCATTGGATGAAATTAAAGTATAATTACTTCCACCTAACCATGTGGAGGGAAGGTATGATAGACCATCAGATGACTCACAAGGCCCCTCAGGATGCTTGTTCCAGTTAGGCCTGAGCAGCACAAAGATGCTGTGTCAACACTGTGTGGATGGATCTAAATCTAAGGTTGAAAATAGACTCTATCAGGGGAGAATATGAGCCATGTGCTCCTGACTTCATGATGAGGGAGACTTATATTTTGAGAGATGCAATAAATTACTTATTAAGTTACGGAAATACAAAAACTTGTTTGTGTTTGAAGCAGATTCTCTATCTCCCCCGTTACCACCCATTCTCTTCTCTGACATACCCGCATGCATGACATCATGATCTTCTTTGACTACCTTCTGTGAATCTAAGGTGCGAGCTTAATTTCAACTGATTTTAACCTAAGTGTTGTTCACAAAGTAACAATCAGCTAATACTTTCATCTGTGTAAACATTTAGCTATTATTTTTAGCCACATTTCCGTTACTTTTGGCAAAGTATTTGTTGTTTTCAGCTTACAGTTTTAATCACTACTTTTAACTTTAAAATGTAACTTAGAAACATCCCCTGTTCACTGTTCTATTTCCAAACTTTAACTTTGTGCAACAGTTTGAACCATTAGCCATTATTATAGCTTTTTGGTACCAGTCAGAAGTTTAAAAACACTTTTCCATTAAGTCCAAGCTTTGACCGTCTCCTTTTAGCTTTAGCTCCTTTTAGTTTTGACACTTTTAGCTGTTTTAAATGTTTTTTTTTAGCTGTTTTAGTCACTACTTTGAGCTTTTGGCTACAACTTTCAGCTACCTATACATATTTTAAAACGTTCACTTTCTGAATGAACAATTCTGCCATTGTTTTTTATAGCTGCATTTCTCCTTAAAGCCTGTACATTTGTTTTTTTCTCTCAGAGCCTAAAGAAAAGAATTGTTTGTTTTTTTTGCAGCGTGTTTTTTAATTATCATCTCGATAGAACATTTTCTTTGTGTGGTGCTCGTGAACTTTTGTGTGATTGGTTGGGAATGAGCTGCATGGTGGTGTGGTACGTAACAGCGCAGCCTCACAGCAAGGACACTGTTTCAAGTTTGTGTGTTCTTCTTGCATGAATGGGTTTCCTCCAGATACTCCGGCTTCCTCCCACTGTTTAAAGACATGCATGTTAGGTTAATTGGTTACTTTGGAATTCTCCCTTGCAGTTAGTGTGAGCTTGAGTGGTTTGTGTCTCTGTTGGCCTTGTGATGGACTGGTGACCAGTCCAGGATGTATCATGCCTCTCGCCTGCTAATTGCTGGGATAGGCTCCAGCTTCCCTGTGACCATGAATTGAAATATGCCGTATAGAAAATTAATTAATAAATAGAAATCTGAAGTGGTATGTGGTTAATGCGGAAAAGCTGGAAGGTAAAATTTGTCACAAAAATCTAACAACACATCATATAAAGCATGTAAAGGCACGGACACTGCCCCACACAAACCCCCACCTGGCCAAGCACAGCAAACAAGGTTTTCCATGAAGTTAGAAATGTCCTAGCCAGAACAAACTTTGTTCTTGTTTTTGCCAGAAACAAATGTCTCTCTATAAGCCATTACACATAAGTTCAACCATTATTTGTTATTTTTCAATGTACAATATTGCCATTTACCCATTTAAGCTTATTATTTTAATTAGTTTTTGTTGTTTTGTATATATTTAGTCGCTACTTTTAGCTAAGAGGTCACCTGTCTGCTTCTTCTAAAGACTTCAAACTTCCACCATCTGCCAAGATTTGAACAGTTATGCTACTATGGTTAGCTCCTTACTTTTAGCTAGTTAAGCTGAGCTATTGATTAGGCTTAGCCTTTAATTCCTGCCATTTGCTGTTTTCAATAGATCAGTTTTTTCATTTTTACATTATATATATCTAGATATACTATTTCATAGCTGATTATTTGCACTGCTTGTCTCTAGAGCTTTGTCCATTACTTTTAGCTATGTTAGCTCTTTACCTGTTTTATTTTCATTTAGCTTTCAACTCATTTAACTGTTTTAAACTTTATTTATTTGTGATCTTATTTTTTGCTACAGTTTTTTGTTTGTTTGTTTGAACTGATTTACTTTTAGAAATCTTTTTTCAAATGATTTCAGTTCCCACCTTAAGTGTCACTGAGGAGCAATAGTGTACAGACGTGGACAAAATTGTTGGTACCCTTCTGTTAATGAAAGAAAAACTCACAATGTTCACAGAAATAACTTGAATCTGAAAAAAGTAATAATAAATAGAAATTCTATGAAATTTAACCAATGAAAGTCAGACATTGCTTTTCAACCATGCTTCAACAGAATTATTTTAAAATATAAACCCAGATTGGAGTGGGGGGAGGGGGTCGATGGCGCCCTGGTTCCTGGGGTGTGCGGCTGGAACATCGGGGTGTGTGCTGGCCTACGCCGGGTGGCTGTCTGGGGGGGCCTGGTCCCCTTAGGCATGTTGCGGGCCCTCTGCCTTTGGGGGGTGGGGCGGCTGCCTCTGGGCTCCTGGAGCCCTGGGCCCTTTGCTTGGGCTGCCCTGGGTGGCCGGTCCCTGGCGGAGCCGGCGGCTGCTGATCTTGGCCCACTGGGACCTGTGCCCCAAGACCATGGGGGGCTCTTGCTGGGGCTCTCCTCTGCCGCCCTTCAGGTGGGGCTGGAGTCGTCTTCATGGTGGGGTAGCTTGGGTTGGTGCTCCGGCGCTGCTGCTGAGGGCCCGGGTCTCTGGCCCTGGTCTGCCTCTGACCTCCATAGAAGCGTGGTCGCATTTGCATGATCTCACTCACCACTCTTCATCACTGATCACTCCTTATTCCTCATGCTCTGCATGCTGACACAGTCACTGAGTTGTCCAGTGGGTTTATATACTAAGCGATAATTATTTTTTAAAAATTTTTTATTTTTCTAGTATCTAGTCGCTGTTATGTCTTTTTGATTTGGTTATTATTTAAAAACTCTTAATGACTAGCAGCTCTGTTTTTTCTGTGTGTGTGTGTTTCTGTTTTTGTTTTTGTAAAAGTTGTAGGAAATTTTCTGGTGGGTTCATGTACAGGTGTAACAGTTTGTTGTCTGGTGATGGTGTGGATTGAAGGGTAGTTTCATTCTGTCTGTGATCTTTTTGTCTCCTTTCTTCTTTCACATTTGCTCTTTTTGCTGTTTTCCTTCTTTTGCTGTCCCCTTTGGTCAGGTCCAGCAAGATTACATAGATTCCGTTATTCAAAGTAAATAAATAAATAAATTAATCAGATTATCAAGAGGAGCCTTACCCATAGGCCTCCCCTTGGCAGAGCAAATTTGTTCAGCACGATACAGCAACCAGATTATCATTTTGCTTGCTATGATGCTGGACAGGAAAAGTTAAAAAAAAAAAAAAAAAAAAAAAGCATCACAGGTGTCTACAATCTTGTAATCAGTCAGTGGGCCTATATTTAGGGCTACAGGTAGTCACTGTGCTGTTTGGTGAAATGGTGTGTACCACACTCAACATGGACCAGAGGAAGCAAAGGAAAGAGTTGTCTCAGGAGATTAGAAAGAAAATTATAGACAAGCATGTTGAAGGTAAAGGCTATAGGCGAATCTTTTGTGACGTCAGTGTTTACCTTTTGCCGCATTGCATCACGGTATTGGGTGGCAAGAAGCTGCATCTGTTAGCTGGATTTCTTTGCGTTTGGAGTTTGAGGGCGATCTACTACATGGTTCACTCGTGTTGTGTGATTGGCTGTACGGCTCGTTGGGGGCCCAACAAAAAGTTTTTCCGCATTCCCACCGAAAAAGACCCCGAAAAAAGAAGGAAATGGTTACGTGCTATGATACGTGCTTTGATACCTGCAAGCCTCACTGGTACACGCAGCTGTTGTGAGTGCTATCCTGACCGCTGTTTCTATTTTAAACATTAAAGCTGCTACATGACTGCATGTTTCTCCTAGACTGGATTTGAAAGAAAAATTTTGTAAGATGTTATTATCGTTTTTCACGATAGACCAAACGCCATTTAAATTATAGTTAACAGGACCAATAAAATTGAAAAACAGTCATTAGATTTAAAATGAAAAATTCAAAGGCACTGATAAATAAAGCCTTACCCGGCTTTGCAGTCGCAGTGACATGTGATTATTTCACCGTTTTCTTGGGCGATCACCCACGGAAGATGCGAATCACGCTGTGACACTGCTTGGCCGGGTCTGACCTCCGCTTTGAGCACGACCACTGATTTTTGTTTCACCGAAAAGATTGGCCCAACCTTTCTTGAAACAAAATAGTTATAAGCTTCGAGGCTTTTAAAAGCTTTTAACCTCTCGTGGGTGAAGGGTCCAGGGCTTTCAACTAAATAAGAATAAATATCTCCCTAGCACATCTGTGGCCAAGATGCAGGTGAGTCAGACCAGTATTTTTCGTCATCCCAGACTTCATATGGGCTTTGTATTTGTTCGATTTTGTCTGCAACACAAATTTTTAGTTTCTCTCTAAACCTCCTCTGGTCTTCGGAGTTTAGCGTACTTATATAATTTGGATTTCGCCCGCTTACTTTCTTGTTTATGCTAGCAGGTTCCGCCATCTCAACAGGTCTTCTTGCCACCCAACCACACGCGCATGCGCAAAAAGATGTAAACAAAGATTCGCCTATAAGACCATCTCCAGCTCGATGCTCCTGTGACTACAGTTGCACATATTATTCAGAAATTTAAGATCCATGGGACTGTAGCCAACCTCCCTGGACGTGGCCACAGGACGAAAATGGATGACAAATTAAAGAGACGGATAATACGAACGGTAACAAAAGAGTTCAGAAAACTTCTAAAGAGATTAAAGGTGAACTTCAAGCTCAAGGAACATCAGTGTCAGATCGCACCATCTGTCGTTGTTTGAGCCAAAGTGGATTTAATGGGAGACGACCAAGGAGGACACCATTGTTGAAAACAAATCATAAAAAAGCCAGATTGGAATTTGCCAAACTACATACAGTATTGACAAGCCACAAAGCTTCTGGGAGAATGTCCTATGGACAGATGAGACAAAAATGGAACTTTTTGCCAAGGCACATCATGTTTACAGACGGAAAAATGAAGCATATCAAGAGAAGAACACTGTCCCTGCTGTGAAACATGGAGGAGGCTCTGTTATGTTCTGGTGCTGCTTTGCTGCATCTGCCACATTTGTGATTTGAATCTGTGCAGGTACAATGAAATCTCAAGACTATCTAGGGATTCTAGAGAGAAATGTGCTGGCCAGTGTCAGAAAGCTTGGTCTCAGTTGCAGGTCATGGGTCTTGCAACAGGACAATGACCCAAAACACACAGCTAAAAACACCCAAGAAGAAGAGGAAAACACTGGACTATTCTAAAGTGGCCTTCTATGAGCCCTGACCTAAATCCTATTGAGCATCTTTGAAAGGAGCTGAAACATGTTGTCTGGAAAAGGCACCCTTCAAACCTGAGACAACCGGGGCAGTTTGCTTATGAGGAGTGGGCCAAAATACCTGCTGAGAGGTGCAGAAGTCTTATTGACAGTTACAGGAATCGTTTGTTTGCAGTGATTGCCTCAAAAGGTTGTGCAACAAAATATTAAGTTATTACTTAGATTAGATTATTACTTTTGTCAGATTCAAGTTATTTCTGTGACCATTGTGAGTTTTTCTTTCATTAACCGAAGGATACCAACAATTTTGTCCACGTCTGTAAATGGACTGTTTATTGTGGAAGCTGCTGTAATGTAGCTATGGTCTAAAGCTTTAATACAAGTACATACCAAATCTACTGGCACAAAAGATGTTCGAAGAGGCCATGGAAGCTGAATTTAAAAAAATCCTGGAGAATGGTTCAGCAGATCAGATATGAAAGAGACATCTCAATTTTGTCAAAATAAATAAAACAAAATTGCCATTTGAGTCAGATAAGTTTAAGACAGCTTAAGTGTGAATGCGATTTGCCCAGAAATGTTGAAGGTTCTCATTGTTTTGGGGCTGTCTTGGTTGATAGCTGGCCCTTCAATTGTCCTTGGGCTGGAAAACTGAAGTGATGGTACTCAGGCTGTGTTCAGTTATCAGAATTTCTTAATCCTCCTTCTTCCTGGTAAGTGCTATGCCATGCTACTGGCAGGGAGGATAAGACTGACAACCAAGCTCTGGAAACAGAAGGAACAACGTGCATTTTGTCTGGGCCTTGGACCAAATTTTTACAAACAGATTATAGAGTAAGCCTGGGACTTTTCTCATCTGCATGTGCTTTATGGGCTTGGAGAAGACTTGTGACTGGGTTCACTGTGGAATTCTGTGGGTAATCCTTCAGATATGTGAGGTGCGGGGCTGCTTGTACAAGGTGTCGGGTACCTGTAAACTCACAGTGAGAGATGTCTTCATGCTCAAAGCTAAATTAGTGCAGGTGGATGCAGAGAAAAATATATCTGGCATGGAGCTAAGGAAGTAATTTCTTTACATTTTCTTAGTCATATTGTGTTTCCAGTGTAATGCATTGGCATTAGCAATTGGGATACTTCAACAAAAAATTAACAACTAAATGGCCAAATACTGAACTAAAGGCTTCAGAGGATTGGTGATGTTATAGGGGCTACGTCTACTTATTGTATGAAGTGCAGGCATGGATTGTTTTGAAAGTTGGCCACTCAATTATTACTTACATCATGATGTTATTTCTGTTTTTTTTTCTTCTTGTTCAGAGGACACATAAGCTTCTTTCCCCTACTCTTCTAAAGTTGGCATTAACCTCTCCGAAGCACATGCAGACATTACAGCCATTAAAGACCCATATTTATTATTCATATCACATTTGTGACAAAGTTCCACCTTGTCCATATGAGAAATGTCCATAAATGAATAACATTTCCTTTAACTGGGTCATTCAAATGGACACAGCCAGAAGAGAATTAAGATGAATCACTTTAGTAATATTCATTGCAATAATTGTTGAAACTTTTTTGCATACAGTACTGTGCAAAAGTCTTTAAAGCAGTCTTTTAAAGTGGTCCTGAGTAATAGTTCTCTAGGCTTTCCGAAGGGCTTTGACAGTTTTCTTTAGACACTGGCTGCTTTTACCTGAAAATTCATTTTCCGGTGATTTTCAAAAGTGTGTGTTTTTTTTCCTTCTTTTTCAACGGCATTTTATGACTAGCCACCTGTTGCAAAGACACATCTTTTGTTCTAATTTCTTAGAAAAATGCCAAATAAAACACAATTTGACAGTATTTTTGCAACAAGATGATCTCCCGAGAGCTATTAAGCTAAAAACTTGGCAAACCTCTGCATGGTGTACAGTGTGTCCTTAAAAATTGGGGTAAGTGGAGGACAAAGAAAGACAGTCCAGATCTGAAAAAAACTAAATCAGAGAAACAGTATCTATCTAACAAAGACCTGACACAGGACCTGAGAGACGCATCTGGACCTTCACTTGAAGAGTACACTGTGCACTGAAACATCAGAAAATGTCTTCATGGACAGATGGCTGTCTAGACATCATTTTTAAGGAAGGGAAACAAAGAGAAAGTGCTGAGATGTGCCACATAAACTAAATAAATGAGTCGAGAACTAGGCTGCAAATTAATATTAACAGACATTTTGGAGAGATGAATCCTTCCCGGAGCCCGGGCATCAACATTATTTAAGCAATGTAGGATCATCTTGACAAAGAAAAATCAGCCAGCCAGCATCCAAAGAAGAGCTTTAGAAAGTCCAGGGAAAGTATTTCTGAAGACTATTTAAGGATAATAGAAGAACACTTGTCTTGTAGGGCTCAAGCTTTGTTGAAGAATGAAGATGGTCAAGTCAATTATTGATTTCCAAGCTTGTTAGGATAATACAAACTGTGTTTGTCTTATATAACATTTTTTTATTTTTTATTTTTTTTAGTTCTTTAATAACTTTGCATCTATTTCTTGACAATAAAATGTGGGTTGTCTCAAGATTGTGCCCAGGACTGTAATTATCAGTTATATTTAGTGTATTATATGCTGCCACTGTTTCTACTTGGCACTGGAGTTTGATCCCTATTATCCTAACTGCACCAATAACTATGAAAATATCCCTGCCAGCTTCCCTTATTTTACTGCTCCAACCTGGCAGGTGTAAAGAAAAGTGCCTCAGGCCAAAAAGCAAGAGCACTGCAACGAGTCACATGAGACACATCAGATAGCTGCTGTTTTCAGGCTCTGGTGCTGGTACAGTAACTATCTGGAGTGGTTGCAGTGAAGGACTCTTGAGAGGAAGGCAAACTGGCAAAGACACAGAGGAGTTGAATACAGGGAGAGAATCAGACAGAGAGACGGGGTTGGAGGAATGCTTTGAGGAGTAATGGTTGCTTGGAGACTGTTGTCAGGGAGACAGTGAGTCCTTTGGCATCTCAAATATCCTATATTTATGTTGATTTTCAGAAGGAGGAGTTTTTTTTTTATTATACTTTTTTTCCCCGTAGGTGAATAAGAGATTGACGGCAATCAGCTCACACAGAGGGTGACTCTTCAGATTGGAATTCATACAACATGTCTAGCAGAAAGCAGAATGCAGAATGACACATAAAGGTTTTTATCGCACTTAAACAGGTCACAAAACTGTAAGATAATAGCAACCATCTGACAGCAACACGGACGCCCACAGGGAAAAGAGGAGGGAATTTGGGACAATATGATGGAATTTGTTTGTGTGACACTCTTATCAGTCTCTCAAAACTGTGACACATATCCTCCCTCCCTGTTTTTTTTCTGTCGCTGACTCATTCTGTGGGCATTTTCTGTGATTCTCGCAGCAAAAGAATACTTCTCAAGAGCATGGAAGAAAGCGGGAGCTTAGAAGATGAAAAAGCCCCACTGTGTGCAAGTGGAAGCTTGTTGAAGTTACTCCTCACTTTACAGTAAAATAAGACTATCTTCAATAAGTAAGCGCTGTGCATAACTAGTAAAATGCATATTTTCCTAGTGTGTGGCTGCAGGAGTGTAAGTACAGAGGTAATATTGATAAATTGGCATGTGGAGGAAGCAGAGATGGGCACACACTGGGCGAAGGAAGTGTGAAGTGAATCTCAGGGGGAATCTTTGTGATTTGCTTTCATGGCATTGTAGCTCTTTGTAGCCCAAAGGTCATTGTTCCCCTGCTTTGTCTAATGAGTCTGCACCAACAATTACCCATGCACACAGCCATAATAAACAAACAGCAAAAGGAAGCAGGAATGAACCAGACTATTATTTGAATGTCACAGTGCTTCCAATTAAAACCTGGTTTGGTCAGAGCAGGAAGGCAACACTAAAGCCTGAGTCCAGGTGATTGTAATGACAGATTGATAATATAGACATAAATCAACCTCATTAGAGGCTTAATTCCTCTAAAGTCAAAGCCTGACAGCAAAGCCATGTGTTCTGCAAAATATAAGAAGAACAAAAGAGCTGGACAATCCCATGATGTAACTTTGTTATTGTTCAGCATTTTGATAAAATGTAAAATAGTTTGAATTCTGCCATTTATAACAGACTTGCAACATGTTTGTGTACACATTGAAGAATCTCAGCTTCTCCATGAAGAAGTTTGCTCTGTCTCTTCCTGTATACAACATGTGTGTTGTATTTCCAGTCTAGCCTGTTGTCCAGCTGAACTCAGGTGTTTGTGTGACAGGACTCATGATTGTACTGGAAGTCTGAAGTGCACAGAGTGTATCTCACATGCATTCTGTTAGTTCTGTATATTTGTATTGTCATATGCATTATGTTAACCTTGCACATACTGTACGTAGGCAGTAACCCATGTCTCTCATATGCAAGTCTTATAATTAGATCCAGATGTGAACTGAGAAAGATCATGTGTCCCCTCTCCTCTATAAAGGGACTGAGTTAATGGGATTTCTACTATTGACCTTAAAGTCCTCATGGAATCTGCAGATCACTTTTGGTAAGAAAACCTTTTTTATATAATTCATCAAGCTGGGCCCCCTTTTTTTTATTATTTCCAACTAATCATACGCCACCTGCCTCAGGAAAGAAACCCTTAACATAACGTCCACAACTTTTTTTGGATCACTTTATAACAGCATTTTGCTTTAAGGCACCACGTTACATGCTAGCAACTGGCTTTTAACATACTGGCCATTTTGAACGTGCACCATGACTGATTCAGGAAAGAAATCCATGAGAACAAGAAAGACAGAAAGAGAAAGAAAGGGAGACAGCGATAGATAAAGAGATAGGACAAGAGTCAACACCCGGCTAACTTTCAGTCGCTGGAAAGAGCTCAGAGAAGAGACAGGATGCAAGAATTAGCCTTTGTTAGGTGGCGTCAAAGCAAGAAAATCTGCCAAATGTTACAGTATATGGAAATACAGTTTATACAGTGATGCAGTTTGTGATTACCAAATATGCAGTACATACAAAACTATATATGGTTATTTCTGAGCTGTACATTTGTGTACTGTGAGAATCATTTCTTGAGTGAAATCTGTTTGGCTGTCTCCAACTGTTTAAAAAATCTTCAGTTATTTCATGGTGACATCATGAATGATAGGTGAAACAAACAGACCAGATAAATGTCTTTTAGACACATTCTGCTCCGTGAGCAATCCCGTTCCACATTGGTGATCTATGTAATGTTCAACAATCACCACTAGGTGGTACTCAAACTGTGTTTTAAAGCGATGGGGATGGTTTTGTTGATTTCCTGGAATTACTTGGGAAATGGCTGTAACTTTTATTGATTTTCTTTCGTTTTTTAACAATAAATTTAAACAAATGTACAAGGCTTTTACATTTCAACCTATTTTGCATCCACTAATATTGTGAAGGAAATAACTGTAAGTTACAGTTCTTTGTGTTTAGCTTTTAGACAATGAAGTCATAGAAAATTAAACTGGTGCTAACTAATAGTGCTTTAGTGCAGGACTTGAGGAAAATCTACTTGACTACACTGACAGAATATCAAACCCTCAAGTAATTCAAGTTTGCAGATGATAAAAAAATACATTCAAAACTATCAAAATGATTAGAAAAAACTTCCTGTCCAGCAGCTGTCTTGCAAAGTATATCTTTTCCAGATGTTTGTTAACCTCAGCCATGAGCCATGGAAAAAAATAGCCCCAATATCTGAAAATCAGAAGAACAGAAGTTATAAACATCATCATGTTCAGGGTTGATGAGGTTTAAGTATAGTGTGGTGCAGTGATGCCCTCATGTGGCAGAATGGTGAAAGCTGAACAGCCTTGTCTTTCTCTGCAGGGTCGTAAAAGTAGTCCTGAAGCGTGATCATCCAGTTTTGGTTTTTGTTGTTTGTTTGTTTTAAAGCTTTTGAAACACAAGAGACCTTTATTTAGGGAAGATTTTTATTTATTTTATTTATTTTTATTTTTTTGCCATTTCCACAGGCAAAAACTTGGAAGGGGGCTAAAACATTAGATTTGACCTGTCCTACTTTTTGGGGTCGCTGTTGTTGGTGTCACGATCCGAGGCTGTAGAGTGGAGGGGAACCCAAAAGCAGAACACACAGAGTTGCGGGAGAAAATAACAGTGTTTATTGATAGTAAGTGTGAAAGGCTTGGTCCAGGTCCGGGATGCTGTTCCTAAGAGAGTGCAGACGGTTAGTGTGGATATGACGAGGTATGAGAAATAACAGCGGGGAGGAACGGCTTACTGTGTTCCTGTGGGGTGTCAATTGTGGCTCCAGTCTCCGCCCTAAGTCCTCATGGCAACCTGCTCAGCCCCATCTGCAAACTTCAGACACACAAAGCACCACCATGACAGTTGGAGTCCAAATCGCACTGATCTACCCCCGAAAGGGTGGAGCTTGACACATCGCAATCCATTGATTGGTCGAAAGAATTTTCACATCCCCTGCGACTTACGTTGACAATAAGCACAAAGTAGGAACAGCATTGTGTTTAAATATACTGTGGATATTTTGTTGTTTAAAACCACATGCCAAGATGAAAACACAAAATGCTCTACATCTTGTTCCTATACATTCTTCTTTGTTGTAATTCAAGAAGACATTGCACCGATATGACTCATCTATTGCTCTCCGACCTATACCTGTCTACCAGTTAAGGGTATGGTTGGCTGTGGAAATGCAACAGAGATCAGGGTTTACTGCAACAAATCAAACCATCCTGTCCTAAGCTGGATGCCTTGGTGGAAACTGGGCTTTTATCTGGGGAGTGTCTTGTCTGACATTGTGGTGAGTGGTTCAGTTGCTCCTCAGAGGACTGTGCTGTTTCCTGTTATTTTCACCTTATATACCACTGACATTCACACAACCCAAGTCATGCCACCTTTAGAAATTCTCTGATGATTCAGCTGTTGTAGGGTGTATAAGGGAAGGGAGGAGGAGTGCAGAGCCCTGGTGGACACAACTGTAGAGTGGACTGGCATGAAGAACCTGCATCTGAATATGACCAAGACCAAGAACAAGTCCCTCCCCTAGACACCTGTTAGCCATGAGTGACCCTACCAGCGGCGTATAGCCCCTGACAACATAGCTGCTAGGATCAACAGGGCGTGCAAACTCCTCCACCACGGTAAGGTGGCGGCTCAAGGAGATTTTTTTTTGTTTGTTTTATTTTTGTTTTATTTTTTTATTTTTTATCTATTTATTGAATTTATGTCACTTTTAGTTTGTTTTGGTGTTTTTAAGATTTTTTTGTGGTTTGATCTTTTAGATTTTTGTGGGGTTATTTTTAGCAGATTTTTTGTGTGTGGTTTTGTCTTTTAGATTTTTTAGTTTGGGGATTTTTAATAATTTTTTTTGTCTTTTTCTTTTTTGTAGATGTAGATTTGTTTTGGGAGGGGGTTGCTTGTTCTCAGTTCTTTATTTGGGATCATTTTAAATTCACTCGATTTGTGAAGTCCAATCAAAATGTGTGATGCTGCTATTAGAAATCATGCACAAAATGTCCTGAAAGTGTTTGTGTTGTGATGATCACATCTTAGCCAATTTGATGTGAAAAGCAATCCAATAAAAATAAAAATTTACTTTCTTAAATTCCTCCTTAAAAACCTGACAGCTCTCTCCACACCGTTTCCAATTGCAGAAGAGAACTTTCGAATTTTGGTCTTTTTTTTAGGGTTTTCTCTGACACATAGTTGGTGCTCAGAAAGGTAATAAGGGCTCTATCAAAAATTCCAAGATCATCTGGTGAAATTGCTGCTTCCGGGAAATGTTCTGTTTACTTAACTACTTTGTAAAGGTCTTTCACTAAAACCTTGGTTAGATCTTGAATATTTTCCATATCGCCGTCATCCAAGTTAACTTTAGCAAATACCAGAGTTGAAAGCCTTTCTCTGATAGTCTGGATGTCCGGTGCTGATTTTCTGTTCTTGATTTTGTATTTTGACAGAAGCCTTACAAGCAATGCAACAACAAGGCTGTCTGTCCATTTCTCAGCCTCAGAAGATGATCTTTAGGTGGTTCCTCTTTTTGTTCTGTGAATCCATCTCTTGCAATAATGCTGGGTTCAGTTTCTTTACTGAGATGTGATTCCTGAAGTGAAAAAGATGTTGGCGTCGAGACTTCAGAGGACTCTGATCCACTCTGGGCTTTCTCTGATGATAGTTCTTCTTGAAAAAGCTGCACAGCCACAGAGACGGACATTTGTCTCTCCCGTGTGCGTCATAAGAAGCAAGAAGTGAGTTTGAGTCTTATGTTTAGTAATGTATAAATATTGTTCCTCAGTTTGTTTTGTATGTTATTTAATGCAAATACTGGCAGTGTGCCACATGCATTATTTATGTTAATTGGGCTTTGATGCGAACGTTGTTTAATCGCTAACCACACAGAATAATATGATACTGCTTATCTTACCTCTGTACCTAAGACACGAAACCTAAGAATGCTTTTGTTGTCATGTATATTTCAACCTACAGTTAACTTCGTGCCTGTTTATTGATACAGTGTTACTTAGTTTACTTGTTTAAGAGGATTTACACATTATTTGGTTAATAATGACACATTGTTTTTCTCTCATTCAGTTTATTTAGACCACACCCACATACACAAGTGCTCATGATTCCAAAGCTGTAATTTCAACTACAAGATAAAAAATAAACAAGCTGATTAAGGATACTCTAACCGGAGCTTGTCCATAGTGTACCAACTCTAAACAAACCAATATATCCACCATCCCTTACACCCCCTAAGTTGGATATTGTCCATATTTTGTGTGAGATTCTCTGTTTCTTCTAACAAACTGATCTCAGATATAAAGTTGTTCAGATCAGTTTTGAAAGTTTCAAAACTTACCTGCATACTTTTCTGGTTCATCACAGTTTTCAATCTTTTCTGGCTTGTCGCAGATGAATGCAAGAATTCAGGCTTGGACGATTCTGACACAATCCCTGGTATGATATCTACATTTGTGGCATCTTCAGCTTGTGGGCTCCTCGAATAATGATGGATATTCACAACAAGCCTTTCATCTTGTTTCCTAAATGACCTCTTCAGATCTGCCTTCATCTTGTCAAACAGTTTATGGTTTCATAGTGCCATTCACGACCAGATGCAAGGTGCTTATTCTAGACATGTGGATGGTCAACATTGGCTGGGACGATCCGATCCCAGGGGATCTACTGGAGATATGGCTAAGCTGGGAACAAGAGATTCCTTCTCTGCAGCACCTCAAGTTGCCTCGTCCTTATGCACCTTCTACAATGACCACCACCACCGCTACTCACATACATATCTTCTGTGATGCTTCAGAACACACCAATGGTTCAGCGGCCTTCATGCAGACAGTGGATGGCAAGCAGCAGGTCTATGTGTCCGTTGTGTTTGCTCGATTGCGTGTCGCACCCAGGAAACAACTCTCTATCCCTCGTCTTGAGCTGAGTACGGCACTCACAAGGGCCCAGCTGGCCAGAGTGATCGAGAGCGAGGTGGCTGTTTCACCAAAGAACATTACCCTCTGGTCTGACTTCACGACTGTCCTGCACTGGATCAAGTCGGAATCTTGTCGATATAAGGTCTTTGTGGGGACCTGAGTCACAGAAATCCAGAACTTGACAGACTTTACTCAGTTGCGTTATGTGGACTCTCTGAGAGACGCTGCCGATGATATCACTCGTGGACTCACACTGCAGGAAATGATACATCCACATCGCTGGAACCATGTCACACATTTCCTCTATCTACCGGAAGATCAGTGGCCTGTCATGTCGCCTTCTGAGACGGAACCTGATGACACAGAGTTGAGAAAATGTGCCTTCATTGGAACGTGTGTCCAGCCCCTTGCCTCCCCAAGTTCCAGATCCTACTAAGTTCTCAAAAATGGAAACAGCTTCTTCAGGGGACTGCCAGCTCCCTTCATGGGGCGGCTAACACTGACACAACCTCCACAGGTACTGCTTCTGATTTCCTACAAGCAAAGAAACTCCAGTATATGAAAGCTCAAGAGGACTGCTTTGCAGAGGAATTAAGGGCAATCAGGGCCGGATGTTCCTTGCCATCAGACAGTTGGATAATCTCCCTGTCACCTGAATATGATGAAACCACAGGGATACTCCGAGCTGGTGGAAGGCTGCGGCATGCACAAGATCTGGATCTAGACACAATCCACCCTGCAATCATGGATCCAAGCCACCCTGTGACGAAGCTCATCATACAAGACAAGGATGAGTCATTACTGCACCCTGGGCCAGAGAGTCTTGGCTGAGCTCAGACGCAGATATTGGGTTCTATGAGGTCGAGATGCCATAAGGAACCACCAGTATTTATGTATGGAGTACTGTCGATGGAAAGCAAAACGTAATATTCCTAAAATGGTCGACCTTCCGCCATCTCGGCTCCGATTCCACAAACCCCCCTTCTACTCAACTGGAGTAGATTGCTTTGGACCTTTTCAAGTAAGAATTGGGCATCACACTGAGAAGTGATGGGGAATTGTCTATGGCCACACGTTCAGTGTATTTTTAGATCTATTAGAGAGTCTTGACACCGACGCTTTCTTGATGTCACTGAGATGATTCATTTCTCGTCGTGGCAAGCCCTTTGAATTCCTCATGGATAATGGCACCAACTTTGTTGGTGGAGAACGAGAGCTGCAGAAAGCAGTCGCTCCATGGCACTACAAATGAGAAATGACCTTACAGAGCACCAGCTATCCTACCAGTTCAATCCTCCCAGTGCTCCGCACTTTGGCAGAACATGGGAAAGGGAAGTGAAGTCTATTAAGACCACACTACAGGTCACTCTTAAGGATCAGACTGCCCCTGAACCTGTATTAGTGACAACACTGGTAGAAGCTGAAGGTATCATGAATGCTAAGCCCTTAGGCGGCTATTTGTCCTCTGACTCCTCTGACCTGGACTCAGCTACACGTAACCTCCTCCTAATGGGCCGACACGACTCGTCAAATCCCCAAGTCATCTATGACCATAGTGCTTTAGAAAAAAGGCACTGGAGACATAGCCAAGAGTTAGCTGATCATTTTTGGTCATCCTTCATCAGACACTGTCTACTGGGCTTACAGGAGTGCACTAAGTGGAGAAAGGATAGTAAGGCACTATCTGTTGGCCAGGTAGTCTTAATTGTGGATTTTCAGCTCCCTCTAGCGTCATGGCCTGTGGGTTCGATCACTCAGTGCTACCCAGGGGCAGACGAACGGATCCGGACCGCCTGCGTCCAAGTTAGAGGTCGCATCTATGTTCGCCCTGTTGCTCTGACACATAGTTGGTGCTCAGAAAGATAATAAGGGCTCTATCAAAAATTCCAAGATCATCTGGAGAAATTGCTGCTTCCAGGAGATTTACTGTTGACTTAAATACTTTGTAAAGGTCTTTCACTAAAACGTTGGTTAGATCTTGAATATTTTCCGTGTTAATGATGATGGTATCACCTTCATCCAAGTTAACTTTAGCAAATACCAGAGTTGAAAGCCTTTCTCTGATAGTCTGGATGTCCAGTGCTGATTTTCTGTTCTTGATTTTGTATTTTGACAGAAACCTTACAAGCAATGCAACAACAAGGCTGTCTGTCCACTTCTCAGCCTCAGAAGATGAAATTGACTCTGATGTTTCTTTAGGTGGTTCCTCTTTTTGTTCTGTAAATCCATCTCTTGAAATAATGCTGGGTTCAGTTTCTTTACTGAGATGTGATTCCTGAAGTGACAAAGATGTTGGCGTTGAGACTATAGAGGACTCTGATCCACTCTGGGCTTTCTCTGATGATAGAAGTTCTTCTTGAAAAAGATTTTCGTTGTCAGTAAGGGTTTCTAATACTTGGCTTTCCAATAGTTCTTCTGTTTGTTTTCCCTTTCCTAGAAAAACCTGCTACAGGAATTTTAAAACAGCATCTTCTGTGATGGAATACAGAACTTCTGGAGCAAAAGTCCTCTTAGTTCCCTCTTCTGGCTTTATTATTTTTTAAATCACTGTATCCAAAAGACATTTACCTTCCTTCAGGTACAACGGGTTTCTGATAAAAATGCCCAATCATAAAATGATTGTACATCTTATCAGTTAACTGTCTGGCAAACTTCTGCAATTCCCCCCTGTCCAAAAGCCTATTTGTGAACTGCTGGATTTTCCGAGCGCCCCCTGAATGCGTCATCACGAAAGCAATGCATGGACCACACACAGCCTTCAGTAGCTGCACAGCCACGAGGTGACATGCGTAACATGGACAAACACGGACATTTGTCTCTCCCATGTGCATTATAAGTAGCAAGAAGTGAGTTTGACTCTTATATTATGTCTAGTAATGTATAAATATTGATCCTCAGTTTGTTTTGTATGCTATTTGATGCAAATACTGGCAGTGTGCCACATGTATTATTCATGTTAATTGGGCTTTGATACGATCGTTGTTTGTCCTCTGACCACACAGAATAATAGGATACTGCTTATCTTACCTCTGTACTAACCTAAGAATGCTTTTGTTGTCATGTACATTTCAACCTACAGTTAACTTTGTGCCTGTTTATAGATACAGTGTTACTTAGTTTTCTTGTTTAAGAGGATTTACACATTATTTGGTTAATAATGACACATTGTTTTTCTCTCATTCAGTTTATTTAGACCACACCCACATACACAAGTGCTCATGATTCCAAAGCTGTAATTTCAACTACACGATAAAAAATAAAAAAGCTGATTAAGGATACTCTAGCCAGAGTCTGTCCATAGTGTACCAACTCTAAACAAACCAATATATCCACCATCCCTTACACCCCCTAAGTTGGATATTGTCCATATTTTGTGTGAGATTCTCTGTTTCTTCTAACAAACTGATCTCAGATATAAAGTTGTTCAGATCAGTTTTGAAAGTTTCAAAACTTACCTGCAAACTTTTCTAGTTCATCAGTTTTCAATCTTTTCTGGCTTGTCACAGATGAATGCAAGAATTCAGGCTTGGACGATTCTGACACAATCCCTGGTATGATATCTACATTTGTGGCATCTTCAGCTTGTGGGCTTCTCGAATAATGATGGATATTCACAACAAACCTTTCATCTTGTTTCCTAAAGGACCTCTTCAGATCTGCCTTCATCTTGTCAAACTGTTTTGGTTAATTTCCAAGAAGCATCTTTTCTTTTGTGGCATCATTTCTGCAATGGCTTTTGATCTCTAACAGCATGAACTTGCAAAAAACGTTTTGATTTTATCAGCAGCTAACACTAACTTAAAACGAGCTTTACAAGGAACTCTGCAAAGTTCAGGAGGATGCATGATGGCCACAGGCTCAGGGCTTTCGATGTTTCCTAAAATAATAATGGCAATTTCAGCAGCTGAATTATATGCTGAAAGAGTGGGTTAGACGGGTGAAGAAGCGCACACGTTTTCCTCACTAACATTTTGTGTTTCCATCTTGTATCTTTTGCTTAATGTGTCACTTATAGCTTCTGTTGCTGACTCAACAGAGAACGATTTACTGCTGTCACATGACTGTGTGTCAGAAGGTCTTTGATCCTGTGCTTTCTTGAGAATCTTGTCAGACGTTTTGCGAAGCATGTTTTTAGAAATTTGCCAGCATGATAAACCGTGCTGCAAAGGCTTCTGAGATCTCCCATCAAGGAACAAACAAATATAGCAGGTTTTGAATGAACATCTGTTAGGGCTGTTGCCTCTAAAATAAGAGAATAAACTTTTCTCTGTATTTCCATCTCTGCCATTTCCTTTAGTTTTCGGGTGTCTGCATCAAATTGCATCATCAGGAACATTCAGATATGTTGAGAAACTCTGGCTAATCAAATCTCCATGCTCTGCTTTAAAGTCAGTGTAGTGGAATGGCAGCTCACCTGATTACATCCAGGTGAGATGATGCAAGTGTTCAGCCAATGGCAGTATAGTGTCCCTCACATATAAGCTCATTTTCAAGCAATAAGCAGCTTGAATTTGGTCTGCTTGGAGACTGAAGCTGATCTGTCAAAAATCTCTTCCTATCCAATGTACAGGAAAGTGGCTCAGCTGATATGTTGCCCTGACACTCTGCTTTCTTTAAAAAAATAAAATAAAAAAAAAACACTGAGCAGCTGTTTTTAATGATTTGTTTTTAATGATTGATTTAATGACATGACTTTCTTACTGCACGTCGGTCATCCGTCTCATCTATTAATAATTGTTCAATAAAGGATACGTTCTCTACCATGAGTAAATATTTATTTTCTGTTGTTCATATCAATGATAAAGAGGGATTATTAGGTAAGATTAGTTAAGGTAACAGAATTGTGGTGTAACTTAAGTATACCAGTCTGTAACGACAGTAGTAGTCTACTCACAGCAGGAACGTATGAGGGAAGGGGTGCTTGTGCAATGGGGATAGTGATTGTATTAAGGATTTCATACGGTTGTATTAAAATTGTTTACTGTTTTATGTGTCTTATTATTTATAATAGATGTTGCACATGCATCTTATCGTCTACCTCATGAAAGTTTTTTTTTTTTTTTTTTTCCACAGCTGATCATTCAGTGTTGAATTTGGCACAACAGTTTATCGCACACTGTACATAGATCATTTTAGGGTTTTTACGTTTTAATTGTTTATTTTTATATTTTATAATCTTTTATGGCATTCAGTGTGGACGGCAAAGTAAGATTTTCCTCTAATGTTCCTGGATGAAGTTTATGATTAGCTTTAAAGTCTGCTTTTTGCAAGGCTATTTAAAAAAAAAACTATATAAAGAAAGGGAAATAAAGCCTACCTGTGATGTTGAAGGCCCGGCCCACTCCATTCTTAAACTCTACTTCGAGCTCTTTCAGCAGTTACCCTGGCAACAGCGTCTTACGCAAACATTTGTTTCCCAAAACCTCTAAAAGCTAAATTTGATCCAGTATAAGCTAATGCTGATGTGATGCTTCCCCTAAATTTGTTGTCAAAATGTTATGTCGCACAATCGCTAGCAGAATCTCCTCTAAAAAACCCGCAATCTCCTAAGCATTTGGAACTCCTTTAAACTGACAAGCCCGGTCCCTTCGCGTGCTGCTCAATACGCGCTGATGATGTAACGAGGCCTCAGTTGGTCTATCATGTGACTTTTGGCATGCTGAATCAATATTCAGAAACAATGCCCGGGGGACTTCCAACGGATGGAGAGCCGGACAAGTTGTGAATTTTAAGCTCACTGTCTATTTCCGCCGAAATTCCCTTTTAACTCAAAGTCAGCCGTTCAAAAGATCCAAATTTAAAAAGGAAAATTTTGGCATGGCCACCCTTTATGAAAAAATCAAGTAACCACCTTGAATTTTGTGTCAACTAGGCTCAAGCAGGACTTTTACAAAGAAGACCGGGAGGCTCGAGCAGCAGTGTGGCCAAAAAAGAAGCAAGCCTGTGCAGCAGGGAAGAGCATAGGGGCCATATGGGTTTTACATCCACTATAGGGGCCATATGGGTTTTATTGATGGTAAAATGTCATTACTGATACCTAAGAATGTTTAATACTCTGATATCTTAAATATCTGATCACTTAGGCAACTCTGGCTACATTTAACATCTTAAGTGCATAATACACAGATTAAAGTAGCCAAAAAAGCGTTTTAAATGAGGAAGTTGTGACTGCAAATTTTATACAGCTGGTTAAGGTTCTTTACTATAGGCGTGTCCTAATTCAGGGTCTGCACACTTCGAACTGCGGATTCTTTGGCCACATACGTCATTGCAGTGCAAAGTACTGTCCCAATTCACAGATCTTAAGGACCCTCCGAATCCACCCTTCAAATCCGCACTTCGTTTGGCCTCAAACGAAGGCTGCTGGTGATGCATCCTTCGCAGCCTCATTTCTCCCAGAATATATTCTGCACAAGACGGTGACGAATCAGCAACCATGCTCAGAAGAGTAGTATTAAGTTTAAATAAAGTTTTATTTAAAATAAATACTTTTTTAAATTACACTTTAGTATAAATGTTTCAAAACCAACTACATTAAAAGCATGTTTGTTAAATGATTACATTAATATTCAATAATATTTGATATTCGTGGATTTTTAAGGTATTAATGAAGTGTGTCTCGACTGGAAAAGAACAGCCTAAGACCGTGTTTTTTTTTTGTTTGTTTGTTTGTTACTGTCAGTGTTGCCGTCCATGTTCAGCATCCACTGAAGTGTCCTATGAGTAATCTCAGAGGTTTACGTGATTCAGCATCTTGTGTTGCTATGGGAAATTTCTGTTGGCTAGGTAGGCTATCCCATTTCACGAATGTTAAGCGAACTTCGAAGTGTGTAGACTACGCCTACGTAGTCTGCACACCTCACAGTGTGAGGACCCTGAATTGGGACACCTATTATTTTTGCACTCAGGTTGCCGCCTCTGTCTATGAATAGAGGTTCAGTTCATAGGCAGTTTGTTATACTCTTTTAAGTTCATTAGGTAAAGCAGACTACGCTGTTCTATGTGTTATTTAAATAAAGTTGATATCTGATGTTGAAGAAGTTCCACCAATTTACTCTGGGGCTTATCACAACTCTTCCTTACAACTAACAAACTACATTTAACAACCTTCATCTCTTTAAAGTTATTTCATTAATTTTTCTTCTTAATTTGCCATGTCTTTACTTAACTCTTAATTTCTTTTTTGCAACACTTCAAGAAACTCACAGCAATGAGACAGATAAAAAAATTCAAATCAGTGGGGAGACAAAATCATTTTAGCCACAGTACAAATAGGTCATCAGGGGTCGCCATACTCCCAAATAAATTTTCCTGGGAAAATAAAAGCCACAAAGAGGGACCCTCTGGGTCATTGGCTTATTTCTGTTTTTGAAATAAGTGAAAGATTTCTTATCCTAGGGAATATTTATAGTTATAACAACCAGAACCAAAACCAAACCAAAACTTCTAAATACTATCGTAAAAGACTTATCTAAAATTTATGTAAACTATGATATATTCATTGGAGGAGATCGTAATGCAGTAATGGATGATTGGCTTGATAGACAAGATTTCAAGATCATCATTATAATACAGATTTAGCTGAATTCTGTAACTCACTCAAACTAATAGATGCTTGAAACTGTTTAAAACCAGACACTCAAATGTTTACTTGGTTTAAACCTAATGTGGCCCTGAAGTGTCACAGCAATATAAAGTCACAACACGAATACAAAAGCCACAATACTACACAATTAACCCATAACATGAGCCACAACACTTGACAATAAACCTCAACACGAATACAAAAGCTGCAATGGAAGTTCCATTTTTTTACACAGCACAAGGTCATTACGACACAGAAAGTAAAAAATTTTAAGTCCTAGTGGATGAAATGTGTATATATATTTATATAGCCATACTATGTTCTCTTTAAACGCTGTTGATGGACCAGTTCTTCAGGACTATGTTCTCTTTAAACGCTGATAATGGATCCGGTTCTTCAGGACTATGTTCTCTTTAAATGCTGTTGATGGACCCGGTTCTTCGGGACTTGCATCAAACATCCATAAGTTTCCAAAGTTATGCACTTCTAGAGCAGAAGGAAGGTACCTCAACATAATTATAGTCTTCATATGTTTTGACATACACAAGGCAAGGTAAGGCAAGGCAGTTTATTTGTAAAGCACTTTTCATGTACAGGACAATTCAAAGTGCTTTACATAAAATAGGGCATTACAGATATTTAGAAATAGTAAAAGGCAGCAACACATAATCACAATAAAATAATAAATTACATTAAAATGATTAAAAGCAAGATAAGTTAAAAAAAAAAGTTAACATGCAGATTTCATGCATAGGCGCTGTTGTGGAAATTTCATATTATTCCCTTTACTATATTATGTCTACTGATCCCTCTCAGAGTAAACAGCTTGTTTAAGTTCTTGGTAATTGAGTTTAATACTGAGTAGCCTGTTGCTATCGTAAATGTGGATGCATTCTTTAGAACAGTTCGCTCTGACCTGTGTGACTTATCTGATACCAGCCAGGCGCCTCAGGATGACCCAGCCGGGGGTTGTTTACGTGCTCAATAAACTGAAAAAGCTCATTAGGTTTGCTGAAGTGTCTAATCCTGTTTGAGGAACAGACAATCTCTTTGTTTGTATTTCATGATGTGCTGTGACGTGATCATTCTGCTTAAAAGATGCTGCATGTGTGTTTCTTATCAGATTCTGTTCAGATCTCTGTGCTGTCAGACCTCTGAACAGTCTCTCAGGAATTGCAATTCTATTCTGTCTATTCTTCCTATTCATTCTATTCCTTGTATTTTAATCCTGTGTTCAATAAACTTGTAATCATTTTTCACTTCCGAACCAGACTCCTCATTCCTTGACAGAGTAACTTTTTGCCTCAACAGCGCATAAGAAAAGAAATGTTTTTAACCTGGATTTAAAAATGTTTACATTTGGTGAAAGTTTAATCTCCACTGGCAGTTTGTTCCACTTGTTAGCAGCAAAACAGCTAAATGCTGCTTCTCCATGTTTAGTCTGGACTCTGGTTTGGACTAGTTGACCAGAGTCTTTGGATCTAAAAGCTCTGCTAGGTTTATATTCTCTGAACATATCACAGATGTATTCAGGGCCTAAACCACTCTGGGATTTGTAAACAAGCAGAAGGGTTTTAAAATCTATTCTGTGACTGACTGGAAGCCAGTGTAAAGATTTCAAAACTGGTGTGATGTGTTCAGATCTCTTAGTCCTGGTTAAAACTCTAGCAGCAGCGTTCTGGATGAGCTGCAGATGTTTAATGCTCTTTTTAGGAAGTCCTGTTAAAAGACCATTACAGTAATCCAGTCTACTGGAGATGAACGCATGGATGAGTTTCTCTTGGTCTTTCTGGGAGACTAAACTTTTAATTCTGTCAATGTTTCTGAGCTGGTGAAAAGCTGTCTTAGTCACAGCTTTGATGTGGCTGCTGAAAGTCAGGTCTGAGTCTATCAACACTCCAAGGTTACGAACTTGGTTGGTGATTTTAAGAGCCCGAGTCTCCAGGTGTTTTTCAATGCTGACCCTCTTCTCTTTGCTACCAAACAGAATAATCTCAGTTATGTCTTCATTTAATTGTAGAAAATTCTCCTTCAGTGTGTGTGTAGTGGTGTATGTGTATGGAGGGGTATGAGAGTGTGTGTGTATGTGGGCACCGGTGTGTGTGTTTATAGGTATGTGCGTGACGTGTGTGTGTGGAGGTATGTGCACGTATTGAGGTGTTGGTATATAGAGGTGTGTGAGAGTGTGTGTGAGTGGCTGGGGAGAAAAAAAAAAAAAAAAAAAAAGGGAGTGTGTGCGTTTGCAGGGGGTTAGGACGTGTCCTCTGGGGGGGCGCCCTGGCTGGGTGTTGGGGGCGGGGGCCTGGGGTTCCCTTCCTTCGCCTCGCCCCCCTCCCACTCAGAAAGAGGAAAGTGGCCCCTTGGGCTGGTGGCTGGCCCCTGGGGGGGTTCGTGGCGTGCCTGGGTTGGGGTGCCTGCTCTGGGCCTGTGGCGCCCTTCGGGGCCGGCGGGGGACGGGGGCGCCCTAAGCCACTGGCGGGTCGTCTTCCAGGGGGGAGGCTTACCCCCCTCTGGACCTACATCTCCTGACCCCTCCCCTCCCCACTCTTCACTACATACACAGGTAGGGCCGTGGGGGGTGTGCTTGTTGCGCTGGGCGGGGCAGGGGGGGTCATCATAGTGGCCCCGTTGCTTCGCCGAGCGGCAGCATGCCTCCCAGCTTTTAATTCCACTTAGTCACTGAGCACAAATAACATTTGCAACATACAAACACGTTTTGGGGGGTGGAACATGCGAGGTCAGGTGGGTGGGACTGCTCAGGTGGCCCCACCCCCTCCTCAATGCAGTTACTGCCCCCCAATTTTAACCCTCTTTTTTTAATTGCAAACAGCACATAATATATTCCCTCACTAGTGGGGGAGGGAGGGGCGATGGGGTCTTCAAGCGCCCCTGTCTCCATGGATGGCCCGGGGGCGGGGCGGGCCGGGTGGCCTGTCGCGTTGGCCCGGGGCGTGGGCGGGCTGTCCCGGGGGGTTTGGCTGCTGGCCCTGGGGGGAAGGTGCTGTTTTGGGGGTGGGGAGTGGGGGACTGGGGCGGGGTGGGGGGGGGTGGGGGCCTGGCTCGTGTCTCCTCGCCTCCTGGCTGGGGCTGTCCCCCCGCGGCGTGGGGTGGCGGGAGGATGGTGGTGGGGGGATGGTGTTTGTTTGTGTGTGTGTGTGTATGTGGGGGGGGGGGAGAGTGGTGTGTGTGTGGGGGGATGGGTGGTGGAGGGATGGTGTGTGTGTGTGGGAGGGTGGGGTGTGTGGAGGGATGGTGTGTGTGTGTGGGAGGGGGGGTGTGTGGAGGTGGTGTGTGGGAGGGGGGGTGGTGTGGGTGTGGGAGGATGAATGGTGGAGGGATGATGTATGTGGGGGAGGATGGGGTATGTGTGGGAGAATGTATGGTGCAGGGAGGGGGAGTGTGTGGGAGGATGGATGGTGGAAGAATGGTGTGTGTACAGGAGGATGGATGGTGTATGGGAGGGAGGATGGTGTGTGTGTGGGGGAGTGGTGTATGTTTGGGAGAGTGGGTGATGGAGGGGTGGTGTGTGTGTGTGTGGGAGGATGGGGTACGTGAAGGTGGATGTTTGGTGTAGGAGAGGGAGGACGGTGTATGTGTAGGAGAATGATGTATGTGTGGGAGGATGGGTAGTGGAAGGATGGTGTGTGTGTGTGTGTGTGGGAGGTGTGAAGGTGGAGGATGGTGTATGTGTGGGAGGATGAGTGGTGGAGGGATGATGTGTGTGTGGGAGGATGGGGTAGGTGTGGGAGAGTGTATGGTGGAAGGATGGTGAGTGTGTGGGAGGATGGATGGTGGAAGGATGGTGTGTGTGTGGAAGGATGGATGGTGGAAGGATGGTGTGTGTGTGTGGGAGGACAGAGTATGTAAGGGTTGGATGGTGTATGTGTGGGAGGATGAATGGAGGAGTGGAAGGAGAGTGTGTGTGTTTGTGTGTGTTGGTCTGGGGGGGGGGCAGGACTGGTTCTCGGGGTGTGCGGCTGGGCGCTGGGGTGTGGGGCTGGCCTCTGGCGGTGGCCGTCTGGGCGGGCCGGGTCCCCCCGGGTGGCGTGCTGGCCCTTGGCCTGTGGGGGTGGGGGGTGTCCCTGCGCTCCTGGGCCCGGGCCCTCTGCCCCGTCTGTCCCGGGCGGCCGGTGCCCGGGGGGGTCGGGGACTGCTGGCCTCGGCCTGCCGGGGCCGGTGCCCTGTGTCCGCGGGGCGGCTCCTGCTGGGGTCTCCTGCTGCTGCCTTCCTGGGTGGGCGAGTGGTCGTCTCTGTGGACCGGTCGGGATCTGTAGCCTACGGGGGGGCTGGTGGCCTGGGTCTCGGGACCGCTGGCCTGACTCTGGCCTCTGTTCAAGTGAGGTGGCATCTGCATGATCACTCTGCATGGTCACTCCTTCCTGAACGTCTCCACACAGTCTTTGCGTCGCCATGTGGCCGAGTTCTCCAGCATATCCACACAGGTTTCTCTGCGCGTGTTCTTGAATACAGCAGTTTCACTTATATCTATTATCATATTTTTTTTTCTTTTTTTTTTTTTATTTCTGTTCTTATTATTATTATTACTCTTACTCTTATTATTATTACTACTACTATTATTATTATTACTATTATTGTGATTATTATTATTGTTACTATTATCAACTAGTTGTGTAATGACCTACTGGCCAGGATGATCTTAGCTATATATGTTGCAAGTAGTATGGATTACATGGTTTTCTGTATAATGTTTTAAGTCCCCACCCGCACTCCCCACACCCTTTCTGTCCCTCTCTCTCCCCTCCCTCTTCTCTCTACTTTCTTTTCTATCTCTCTCTCTCTCTGTCCCCTCCGGTCGAGTCCAGCATTAAGAGTCTGATTTAATAAAGTTTTTCATGTCATCAAGAGGGACTTTATACATGTAGTATAAATCCCTGCTTGATAGAGTAAAATTGCCCAGCACCAGACAGCAGCCAGACAATCATTCTGTTTGCAACGATGCTGGACAAGACAAGTTAAAAAAAAAAAAAAAAAAAAAAAAAAGAAAATTCTCCTTCATCCAGGTGTTTATTTGCTCCAGACACTGACACATTAAGTCTATTGGACTGCAGTCATCTGGTGACAGAGACACATAAAGTTGTGTATCATCTGCATAACTTTGATAATTAATGCTATAGTTCTGTAATATTTGACCCAGAGGGAGCATATACAAGTTGAACAGAAGAGGTCCAAGGACTGACCCCTGGGGGACTCCACAATTCTTGGCCACTCGCTCGGATTCATAGCTGCCGATCGTAACAAAATAACTCCGGCCTTCTAAATAGGACCTGAACCAGTTAAGAACCGCTCCAGAAAGTTCAACCCAGTTTTCCTGCCTGTGCAACAGGATTCTGTGATCTACAGTGTCAAACGCAGCACTGAGATCCAACAGAACCAGGACTGATACTTGACCAGAATCAGTATTCAACCTAATATCATTTAACACTTTGACCAGAGCTGTTTCAGTGCTGTGATGAGGTCGGAAGCCGGACTGAAATTTATCAAGATTTCCACTTTGATTTAAAAAGTCATTTGTCTGGTGAAATACAACTTTCTAAAAATCTTGGAAATAAAAGAGAGGTTAGAGACAGGTCTATAGTTGTTCATTATAGAGGCGTCTAGAGTCCTTTTCTTTAGGAGTGACTTAATAGCAGCTATCTTTAGTGACTTGAAAAAAATGCCTGATGCCAGTAAGCTGTTAACTATCAGTAGGAGATCACTTTCTACTGAGGTAAAAACTGTTTTTAAAAAGTCAGATGGTATCATGTCCAGAGTGCATGTTGTTGATTTCAAATGTCAAACTGTTCCTTGTAGGATTTTTAAATCAACCATTTTAAATTGCGACATAACATCAGAATTATTTCTGGGTTTTAGACACAGACTAGTTTTCTTGTGCGACTGTGTGGAATTAATATTTTGCCTAATTGTTTTAATTTTTTGGCTAAAAAAGTTGGCAAATTGGTTGCATTTCTCAGTGGAAAGGAGCTCTGGGCTTATCTGTATAGGAGGATTTATAAGTTTTTAATCATAGCAAACAGAGTGCGAGAATTGTTGATATTCCTGTTAATTATTTCAGATAAATGCAGCTCTCTGGCCTTGCACAGCTCATTGTTATAGTTACGCAGGCTTTGTTTGTACAGCTCATAGTGAATTTGAAGTTTATTTTTCCGCCATTTCTGCTCAGTTTTTCTGCATTTTCTTTTTAGGCTGGTAACCACAGTGGTGTTTCTCCATGGTATTTTCTGTTTGCTTCAAGTGCTCTTGATTCTTATCGGTGCAACAGAATCCATTACATTCAAGACTTTCAGATTGAAATGATCCAGGAGTCCATCAACTGACTCTGCACTGGTTGTTGGGAAAAATAGCTAAGGCCTCAACAAACTTAGCACTTGTTCTTTCATTAATGTACCTCTTCCTAACCGAGGAGCAGGTTGGTTGGACATTCTAAATGATCAGTAAATCAAACAAAATACAAAAATGGTCAGACAAGGCCAAGTCAGTGACCACAACAGAAGAAATATCAACATCCTTTGAAATAACCAGGTCCAGAATGTGACCTCGAATGTGGGTCGGTTCTTTTACATGTTGCCACAAACCAAACATGTCCAATATGGAAGAAAATTCTTTGACATTACCATCCGTCATGTTATCTATGTGAATGTTAAAATCCCCACTTAAGATGAAATGGTTAAAATCAGTAGCGATAACCGACAATAATTCAGAAAATTCATCAATAAAATTTACTGTGTCCTGGACGTCTGTAGATGATTAGAAATAGGATTTTAGGAATGCCCCTTAAAATAAAGCTAAGATATTCAAAAGAAGTAAAATCAGCAAATGAAATCTCTTTACACTGGAATGAATCTTTAAATACGGCAGCTTCTCCTCCCCCTTTCCTCCCGTTTTAACATTTATTCATAAAACTAAAATACTGCTGAACATCTGTCTGTGATTATTATTGAACAATTACATAGCAGTTGTTTAATTTTTTCCACCATAAATTTGAAAATGACAAAGTAAACAACAAACAAACCCAGTCAGCTGCAAAATTAATAAACATATAATCTCGTTTTAATGGAACAACGCCCACTGCTCTCTTGCCATGACCAATACGGCAGACACATTGATCGTATCCTAGCAACGGGCCAAAGCTGTTTTTGCCAAAGAAGAACAATTTCCGGTGGCGAGGTCACGTGACTTCCGGAATAGAGTTGAGATATGGCGGCGCTGTTGTCAGCAATCTTAACTGCAGTTGGGTACTCTTGCGGAAGAGGCAAAATCAGGACAAAAACAGCCCAAATATCATCATGTGTGTACCAGGCTTTATTCTGTTCTAATTATATTATCCCGCATTTGGACAGTGTTAGATATTATTTTAATTTGACTTTGAATGTATAACTTGTGTATGACCTTAACAAGAACATTGTGTAATCTTGGATTAACATGCGTTGCTTTCTGTTTCTAAGTGAAGAAAAGGAAAAGCTGACATTTAAAGACTCAAACTGGTATTAGGGGATATGTCTGGCCTGCGACATGTGGATGTTTTTGGCCGTACTTCTGTTTTTGCAGAAACAGGAAACCGGCACCTCAGATGGAGCCAAAGCAGACAGATAAGGTTAAAAACAGAAGATGCAGAAAAAATCTGCCTTGCAACAGTTGATTAGTTAGTTATAGCGTCCAGTCACTGTTTAGTTTAGGCAAGGTATAATTACTGGGTTCAGGGAAAGAAGCGGGTTCTGATTTCAGTAGCAGAACTCCTTCCTCTGTAACCAGAGAGGGTGAGATAGTCTCAGAACCCAGAATTCTGTAACATTTCCAATTAAATGTAAAAATAAAAATCTTGACTTTGTTGTTCTCTGACCAAATCAACGAACATGCGTGGAAGGAAAACATGAACAGATCATATTATGAACTGTTCATCTGAGGATGTTGGTGACATTATCAGAGGTTGCCAGCTTCACAATAAGATGGTTTATGCAAAGAAATAATTTTTGTAAAAAAAAATTACTTAGGCCATTATTTTAGGAAGGTAATTTTATCTTAACTATGTAGCCCATTGTGCAACATTTTATTTAATCTGCTTTTAAAGTGGTTGCTTTGTTCTTTCCCAATCAAATGGTAACCTTAAAGGGATAGGTCTGATTTTATGTATGTTTAGTCAGTGTAAAACCTGTAGTAGCATTCAGCACTCTCTGAAACTAAAAAAAAGTTCAACCTCAAAAGAAATACACCAGGGTACATGGACACTGTATTAGAAACATTTTCAGTCCTTCACCTGGTGGGAAGACTGGGAGAGTGCTGTCTACTGCAAGTACACTGGCATAAGTACAGCTCCACCTCAAATACCAAAATCCAACTGATTAAGCATGTTTTATGTTACAGTATGTAACATATGTGCAGTTTGTAGCAACCCCAGTAGAAACAAGGATGTGTCTTTTCTGATGTTTCAAATGTGTTTAAAAATAAATTAGTCTTTTGCAGAAGTTGTTTACACTTTAAAGGAGTTTGAGTAACATTGTTTTGTAACTATCAATATGAAGCTGGCTAACTGGTTTGACCTGTTTTTTCATCCACGTCATTTCTCTGTAAATAACTCTGAAGGTCTCTGACCACTACGTTCTCAGTGCCCATGTCAGTTCGTACAAGCTTGTGAAAGCCCCCAGAGCACTCCATTTCTTCCACAAAGTACCCCCCGATAACTTTTGGGTCACTGTTAGTGTAGGCGGCCCGCAGCCAAATGATGTTGTGTGAGAATCCGTTGATGCATCCATTAATGCAGATCCCATATGGCTTTAGTTTGTCATATGAGTCTAGGTGCCACACAAAGTTAGGTCCCTGAGCAAAATATTGCCTCCTTCTGAGACGTTTGGCCTGGGCGAACTTGGGAACCAACTTGGTCCAGGAGAGAGAGAAGGATCCTGATGTCTTCTTTTCTGATAGAAATACCATGTCGTTTACACTTTGTAAACATCCACAGGTACCCGTGATCCTTTCCAGGGCCTTGCAGTTGGTCAACAATTAAATCTATCCCGGTGCCCAAGTCGTACCTTCGCCGGTAAAGGAACCTGGTTCTCAATAGCCTGTTTAAATGTCTCTCATTAATGATGGTTCCTTGTAAAACCAGGCTTTTCAGAATGCGTTTGTAGCTCATTCCCAGCCTAAAATAAAACTCGATCATACTGTCCCTGTCCATCATTTAGCTGTAGCCCCTATAATGCTCCTATCTTAGACCTTTGAAAAGATGTGCTCAATTTATTTACCCAGCTGTCCAAGAATGATAACATCATTATTTAGTATTTCACGGTCACGAATTAGTATTTCGTGTGCACGTTATACTTAGTTCGTGGACACAATTTATAATTTTATTTTTTTTACCATGACATCAGCGATGACTGTGCCATTATTTTTGTACCTCTTAAAATGACTGAAATCCTTGAAACACCTCTGCAGGTTCAAGACTATAAAATATCATACATCTAAAAATGACCTATACTACAAGTGGAAGAATCAGTAGGGTTACTAAGGAAGATTATTTCTTGGGTGAAATATGAAATTGAATACAGAAGCCTCCACTCATAAGCACAACACAAAGTTTTTAATTTAAATCATGGAAACTATGCATTATTATTCTATTATGTTTCTGATTATTATAATTTTTAGTAGCAGACCATTGAAAGTTGTGTTCCATTACATCTGTGAAAAATAGTCTTCATTCATTATCTAATATGTCATTACAGGCTTCAATTGTTGTAGGTGAATTTGATGCCGTTTCCTGTTGTTTCCACAAATAAATCATAAGACACTGTCTAGAATGGGGACCTCTTGGTCCAGTTCCTACTCTCCAAGAAGCACCTGCCAAACAAAGGCCTTTCCTCCTATCAAAATGTTTAATCCATATCTACGTTGTATGCCTCTACTAAATTGTGGATTGTCTCCCTTTTGGCTGATTGAGATTCATGGAGTTCAAGTACATAAAGCTTCAACCATTTTTTCAGATTATAAACATTTCAAGTTTTTCAGCATCACTTTATATTAATTATGTCAGTTAAATAATAGGTTATGTTCACACATTTCACACTGAGTGTTACTCATCTTAGTGGACAAATAATGAGGATAGACATTCCTGTAGTGTGTAGTGTGCTTTTCAAATTGAGTAAAATTACTAAGAAAGATTAGGTAGATTTGGAAGTATTTTAATTTTTTTAACTCAATTACACTGAAGGAAAAAAAAGCATATAAACAGATGATAAAATAATAAACTTGTCATTCAAGAATGTCACTGAAAAGCTTCCGCTTCTTGGACTCTCCGGTCTGTATTTCCTGCCAGTGGGCTCTTCTGTGTACAAAGTGGTAGAGGGCAAACTTGGCCCACACGTGACGAGCAAACTGATCCGACCTCAGCTGGCTTTCACTTGTAACTGGTGAAGGAAAAGAGATGGAAATGAGAGACATGAGCAGAGAAGGGAGGCAGTGAAAACTTGTAATGGTGTGAAGAAGCAATTGTCAGCCGTTAACGTTACCAAGTTCCTGTGCAATGCTTTGCCTCTGACTGACTGAAGCGCTGTTCCACACAGCTTCAAGTACCCGGCTTCCCAACCTGGAGCAGGCCATTTGGACGAACAGGCCCTGGGAGGACAAACAGTGTGACAAAAAGAACCATAGTTATTTTATGTTAGTTACTTTTTTGTCATTTTAACAAGTATAAATACAAATATAACAAATATCATGTACCTCCAGTCTCTTGAGGATCTTGCCCCTGCCTTTGTCACTGGATGTAGTAATGAGTGACTGAAGGACATGGCTGCCAGCAGGGTCTAAAGCCAAAGTGAGAAGGTCTGCAGGGCTCAGAGCACGCAGGCTGCTGAGGAGGAATGAGCGCTCCTTAAACTTAGCAAGTGCTTGGACCAGTCGGGATCCATGGTAGCAGATGGAGGTCAGAGGTACCTAAAAACAAGGAACAAGCATCCACATGAATAAATAAGTTTAAATGTGTCAACTGCCACATTTAATAGATTTCTTTGACTGCTTACCTTGTTGCTTATGGCGCCCTCTGCTGTGTCAGAGTGGTAATACACCTCATAAGTAAGCAGGGACATGAAGAGAGGGAGGCAGGTGGCAAGTCGAGAGCCTGGCTCTGCACAGTGGAAAGCCTAAAGGTAGCAAATATAACACGGCTTCAATTACTCACAAGTTCAACGTTGAAGAAATCACCTGGTCTTTACCAGCGTTTTAAACTAGCCAAGTATAACCTAGGAAGATCAACTACACACATTAGACTTCCTCATATTTTATTAAAGAAAAATGAAGCCAAAATGCTGAAAAAGTGTGTGAAAAAACTTCATTACTTTAAGTAAGTGATTGCTGGTACTTTAAAAGGTCTTGTAAGAGTATTTTAGTTGCATACAGAGAAGTTCATGGGTATTGCAGAATCGCATGGGAAGTGATGATTCTTTCAGTCAATCAATGGACTGCAGTGCGTTTAGGTTGGATCAGTAAGACTGGGAACCCAGGGGCCCCAAAAAAAGTATGACAGCTTGGATCAGATTTCCAGCACCGTTCCCAGTTTTTGCCTGAGTTTGGTGGAAACAGGGCTTTGGCACATGGTTTTCTACAAACCTGTTGCTGTGCATCATTACCAAACATTTCCACTTTGGTCTCTTCTGGCCAAAGGACCATTGTTCCAGAAGTCTTGCGGTTTGTACAGATGCAACTTAGCAAACTTTTGTTTACAGACATGCTCACACTTACTGATGATACATTAATGCATTTAATTAGCATCAACTGTCTGCAACTTAACCAGTACAGGTGTACTAAGTTTTTGTTAAATGTCCTGATGTGTAAAACGTTCAAATCTAACTACACCCTCTACTTTCTGTGTAACTCCACCCACTGCCAATTTTCAAAAAAATTGGCCTGAAACTGCAAGGGTTGGCGAGCAAGATGTGGGGTGATCGGGGAGTGGAGAGTGGGTGGGACACACAGGCAGAAATAATTGATTGACAAAGAGCAGCTCAGCAGTCGATAGCAAGATGGAAAGCGAGATTCACAAAGCACCAATGCCACAGAACGGTATTTGAGGTGGAAGACTTTTTCCCGCCTGAATCTCCTCAGCTACACATGAACAAGGTGGTCCTGAACCATATCAGTCTAAGCCATTAGAGTTGTTCCACTGACCAGTCAGCAACTTTGGAAAGCTGTGGAGACTCACAGCAGGTTGTAGCAGCTGCAGGAAGTGCAGCTAAGTTGCCGCTGCCACAATTTGAGCTGCTGTCTGTCGCCAGATGAGGTTCAGCAGGTAAAGAATAAAGTCCGATGTTACTTTTACCACCCTCAAAAGCACAAATCTATCCCATTGCAGGAATATTTAGTCCAAAACTCTGTGAAAGAATTCACAAAGAGTTCACATCCGTTCATAAGCGCGGTTTTCTATGTCTCCAATGCAAGGACCTGTCTATTTGCATCTGGAGGGAGGGGGTTGTCAAGTTGAGGGCGTTTTGAGGCATTTTTGACCCACAAAATTAAAGTTCCAAGTTCACTCCTGCGAACCAATGTCAGTTTCAGACATTGGTTAGCAGTGGTAATGCATCGTTATGAACTTACTTCCAACCGCCTATAGTTTTGTCATTTCTATAGTTGTGCTCATCTTCATTCTTCTGCTTCTTTGTTCTATTCCTAAATTTTTCTTTTTTTTCTCAGGTTTGTTTCTATTGCTTGTCGCATGTCAGCTATTCTGCTCAGCACTGCCCCTCTGATTTCCAGTGGTACTGCTCCATCTTCTCCAACAAGCGAAGGATAGCTCAGCTCCCTAAAAACAGACCAAATTACCCGTGTAACCGCCGCAGACGATGCAGACAAACTGTCTGTCCGTCGGCATATCCATCTTCTGCGTTAAATAAATAAATAAATAAATAAATAAATAAATAAATAAATAAATAAATGGACCTTAAAGCTAAATAAGGACGTACCTTCTTTATTCCATGCATGTAAATGGAAACAAAGCTGTTCTGATACTGATTCAAAACCCACTACAACTTCTTTGTTATAAAAGCAAAAACTTTTTGGTACTTACACGGAGAAGGCACTGCATCATCTCATCCTGCTTCTCTCCACTTTCTGCACAACTTTCTGCCAGCTGAACGATCACCCCCATGTGACCTGCAGCCAAGATGGCCTCTACACCCTGGACCAGCTCATCAAACAACTTCAGGAACTGGACAAACGTTAAAGACGTTATGGAGGAAAATCCCAGCAGTCATTAAATGTTCTCCACCTGCTCCATCAGTGGTGTAACCTACCATTTTATACTTGGCTGAGGCAGCAGTTAGCCTTTGTATGGGGAAGTTAGCGATGGGATGGAGGGCTAAGTCGACCAGATGGCCCTTTAGGTGGTTTTTGTAGAAGTCACGAAGAAGAGCTTTGTGGGACAGCTGTACAATCGTCTCTATGAGATGACTGGAGGCCTGGTCCTTCAGAAAGACCAGAAGTGGACTGTTGGACATGTAAAAATAATGTTAACCAACACACCAGTTTTAATAAACTACTTCAGGATTAAAACTGAGCAAAAAACATTGTCTCTAACCTAACTCCAGGAGCGGCACTGCGGCTCGTCAGGTACTCCATGCTGCGTTTGAGGAGTTGTTTGCAGAGTTTGGGTCGTTTTCTATGACACACAGTCAACATGGTCTGGAACACTGCGCTGGCAACAGCATCTGTAACACTTACTAAAGAGAAAGGAAATGTTTATTTAAACTCCCTGACAATCTAAAGATGAGCTGTGGCAAATAACCTGTAAAAACACCTAAGGCATTCACCTGCCAGACCTCCACTTTCATGTCCATTTCTTGGCTTTTTTTTGTCCAAAGAAACTCTGACATTTGACATGACTTAAACTGCTACTTTAAAGTCAGAGTAGAAGTTAACTGAGAAATTTTCACGGAAACATGTAATGTGCTGTAGAGTAGTCGCTTAAAACATGAGACTGAGAGAAGTGGTGTACTGAAATGTTGACTTGGACAGTTGAATGTTTTTCACTGGATTTTCTTTTAGAGCGCGTCTGAAATCAGGCCTCCATGATGCTGGAGGAGTGAGTATATGGAGTTAGCAAAAACTGGCCCCACCTATAACTGTATTTCTTTTAAATAAGCATGATGCATTAACCTTCAACTGCTAAATGTTCTGTCTTCATCATGTACATGCAACTTTCTGGATAGCAGAGCACTAGAGGAAGTGAGAAATCCAAAATTTGAAGAAATTAACTTTGACTTTTCCTTGCAACATTCATTGTTTTTGCAATAAATATTGTGCCAAAGCAAATATTTCAAGGTTACACAGCAGCTCATACACCACCGTTTCCATAAAATTCACTTTATAATGCCTGCAAAATTTAGTTGCAGTAACTCTTGTGCCAAGTTCCTTCACTGTCAGATTAACAGATTTCTACAGTTTGAAGCCAATAGGTTAAATCAAAATAGGCATGGGCTGTTTATTAATAGATAGAAACAGACAAAACAACATTTCTTTTGCTCAGACAGCTCTAAAAGCCACTCCGGTGCCTCTGCAGTGTGTGTTTTTGCCCTGAGGGTATTTATTGATTATTTGATTTTGCTCTGCTATAAAAACAACAGTGTAAGCTGTGTGGCAGAAGCTAGCTCTAGGGACATGGAACGCCACCTCTTTGGAGGGAAAGGAGCCTGAGCTGGTGCACGACGTTGAGCGGTTCCAGTTAGATATAGTTGGACTGACCTCGACGCATGGCTTGAGGCTTGGGGTCTCGAACCAGTGCCCCAGAGAAGGGCTGGATCCTCTTACATTTTGCAGTTACTCCCAGTGATAGACGCAGAGCAAGCGTGGGAATACTCATCGCCCTCTGGCTTGGAGCCTGCACATTGTGTTTTACCCTGCTGGATGAGAGGGTGGCCTCTGTCTGCCTTTGGGTAGAGGGATGGGCCTTGACTGTTGTTTGTGCTTACACAATGAACAGCAGTTCAGAGTACCCACGCTTTTTGAAGTCCTTGAATGAGGTGTTGGAGAGTACTCCTTCCGGGCACTCCCTCATTCCACTGGGGGATGTCAGTGCTCATGTGGGCAATGACAGTGAGACCTAGAGGGGCACGATTGGGAGGAATGGTCCCCCTGATCTGAACCTGAATGGTATTTTGTTATTTGATTTCTGTGCTAGTCATGGATTGTCCAATATGAACACCATGTTCAAGCTGTTCAAGAGGGGCAGCGTTGTCAACTGATCACCACCTGGTGGTAAGTTGGCTCAGATGGCGGAGGAGGATGCCGGCAAGGCCTGGCAGAACCAAACATGTTGTGATGGTATGAATGTCTGGCAGCGTCTCCTATCAGAATGAGTTTCAACTTCCATCTCTGCATTTCCACCGTGATTCTGAGTGGGCTGTGTTCCTGCCTTTATTATTGAGGTGGCTGACCAGAGGAAACTGGAATTTTTCTGGGTTTTGTTAATGTAAAAAGCTAATTTACACTCGGGTAAAACTGAACGTATGCAGGTATGAACTGTGGCATTCTGAAGGAAAATGACTCACGATTTATGTTTTCCATCAAGGTCTCTGTGAGGGTCTTCAATTCGTACCAAAATGAGGTGGGGATCTCAAAGTCTGTCAGCTGAGGAGCAATGCTGCGCTCTTTTGCACCTGGTTAAAAGCAAAAATATCAAAAGAGAAATGGAGGCATGAATACAAAACTTATAATGAACATGTACAGAGGCCCTGACTCAGCCTTGAAGAACCAGTGCTGAAAGGCCAACAGATCAAAAGATTTATGAAACTGAGGTTGAAAAACATGAAAATCTGTATCTTTTTCAGCTCTGTTTATCTCCTACAGCTACTTCTAGCATTACTCATAGAGTCAATTAAGGTACTTTAAACCCTGAGCGACCGTCCACAGCATGAACATTAACTACAATGATAATGATGTGGGCATCCAAACCAAAAAGAGATAAACATCTGTAAACAGTGATGCAGGGAACTTGCTGCACACTCCAGCTGCACCGAGGCCCCAAAGTAGATTTTAATGATCTGTTCCAGAGAAACAAAGGCTGCACAGACAAGAAGAGCGAGCAGGAGCTGCCACTCAGCGCAATCTTTTGCATGTCACTGGTTTGATGACATCCTTGCAATGGTCAGAGGACAACAGTAGACCATCAGAAGGCAGCGTGTCGCAGGTAATCTGATGCTTTTCTATGTGTGCTTTAGTTGAACATTTTAGAAATTGCAGCTTACAAGGGTGATATCAAAGGGAAAGTATTTCCTTCACCTTTAGTTCCTTACCAGAGGGCATGTTGAAGATCACAGGGAATATGTGAGGTTTTTTAATCCACATGGGCTGTCAAAACCAGAACTTCACTTGTAACAAATCAGAAATCATAAGTCAATTAACTGGATTATAAAAAGTTTAGTGGGACTGAAGCCTATAAAACACCAAGAGGTTCACTGGTTGACGTGAACGATTGTTTATGCATTGGAACTGTGGGAAATAGATCACCAATTAAAACAATGAACCTCACACACACATTCACTCTACAATGAGACAAACATCCTGAATCGAGACATCGTGCTGTGAAAATATGTGTTTCATGTCTACACTGGAGTACAAAGTTAAAAAAAGAAAAAGTCCATTTTCAAACAGTCCTGTGGCGCTGCACATGCATATATACTCTGCACCAAATTGCACTGCAATTTAATTTGCATATGACATGCTTCAGGCAGAGACTTGGTCTTGTTTTATTGACTTCACTGACTTGTAAAGGAATCATAAGTTTTGGACCTCTGCACTTCCAGCCTCGAGGATGTGGAATACCTCAGCTGTGAAGCTTGCTCACATCCAGTCAAAGAAAAGTGTCAAAGAAATATTTCCAGAGGAAAAAATAAGGTTGGGCTCATCAACGGGCAAGTTGCTGCACCAAGACAGGCCAAACATGCCGTTTCAAGTTATTCTCTGAGTATCACACACCTGTCAAACGCTTCAGCACTTTGTAAAAATAAAAACAAAAACCAGTAACAAGCTGTCACGAACACATGTCTCATCCCTGATTGGCGGTATGGAACTCAAAATGTGAGTTATAAAAACAAATCCTAAGGATTCATCTTTAAATGCATATGTGTGCACTTGAACAATGGAGGGGCCTTCCAGGAAACCTGCATCATCAATAGGCTCACATAAAATGATTTACCTGCTGTGTTTAGATGGTTTATAGTTATATTGCCATGAATGTGATCCCTACAGTGATTGCTGTCACCACCACTGGTGAACAGTGTATATAAAAAAAACGTTACACACCCGTTTTTAAAATGTCGGGTTAGGGTTATGCTTAGGGGTCATTGTTGTGCTAAAAGGAGAAATTCCTCCTCATCTTCCGCTTTCTTGGAGACTGATGAAGGTTCTGATCCAAAATTGAAATTATTTGGAACTGTTCATAATTCTATTAAAAGAAACACAACCCCAAACCATGATGCTTTCACTACCATGCTTCAGGTATGGTGTTCTTTTGGTGACACTCAGTGTCAACATACCTCAAAATTTAGTGGGTCCAGGATATTTTTCATTGCAAGAAAAACCTTCCATCTTGTAACCCTGTTATCCAGAATCATGGAGAACACGTCAGATTGTTGTCATGTGTAATACACAAACAGTATTTGCCTTCAGTGTTTCTGTTAGCCTCTTGCTAGCCTCCTGGACTAGTTTTAGTCCTGCCTTTTAATTAGTTTAGGAAAACCTGTCTGGATCTTAAACATTTCAAAGTTGTCCCATATTTTTAGCTGTGTTCTGTATTATATCCAGTACTATAGAAACATCTTTACCCTTCAGCTGAATTCTCCTGAATGTGATCCCTTTTCAAGCTTTGTACGCACTCGATGAACCAAAGACCAGAACCAGAGTCACATTAAAGGTGGAATAAGATTTGGAATTTCTCTTGGGTCTCCTTTTTTTAAAGATTACAACAATCTGACACTTCAACAGGGTGTTTACACTTTAAATCCACTTTCATGAGAATTCCCCTAATTTGAACAATATTGACGACCATCCCTTTTTTTTTTTTTTGTCGTTATAGTGATTGTTCCTGATGGGGACGATTTTTACCGACCAATCGCTGCACTTTACCTCAGAACTTTCACTCTGTGTCAGTTCTTAACACACAAGCCTAACAGATGCTTTTTTAGATTGTGTGACATCATGGGGACATCATTGTCATCATCATCATCTTTGGCATGAATTGGAAAAATGCATTGGCTTTACATGGAAACAATTTTTCTCTGTGAGCAAGTGTCTGCTGCTTCCTGTTGTTTAGGGTTTTTTGACCCCTTGCAAAAATCCTACCATTTCCAATTTTAACATCATCCTTAATGTTTCCACATTTTGGCTGGACACTGGTTTATCTTCTGTCCTTATTTGTACCAACACGTAGTACAGGTGTTACCAGAAAAATCTGTTGCTTTGATGCCGTTTGACCAAACACTTTAGCCACGACTGATTTCTCCTTACTGAACTGAAAGTCAGACAAACAAACTATAATCTAACTGTGTGTGTGTTTACCTGGACGGGCTTCGGTGCGAGGAGGTCCCACACATCCTCCCAGCACATGTAAAAGTGTGCGGACCACGTGTGAGCCGTGAACGTGTCTAATGAACTCTGCGCTGTTGTCTCTCACCACCTGACTTAGAGACAACACCTGGACCTCCAAAGCTCCACCACCCGCCTCCTCTTCTTCCTCTGTGGTAGATGTTGGATCACTCGGCGATGACTCTAGAGCACAAATTCACAGATCACACACACATGCGCGCGCGCACACACACACATACACCCAGAGGTGATTTTTATTAAACTACACCTGAGAAAAACTGTTATTAGTGGGAATACTTTGAATGTAATCAAACCACCATCCATAATAAATCGTAGCTGTTATCTTACCCATCCACCTGGACATCTGTCTGAGCGCGCTCTCCACTACGTGGCCACCACATCGGTCACATGACACCGCCTTAAATTCCGAGCCTGACTCTCCACCCAGTTCAACCAGCACCTCCGCCACCTGGTCAAGGCTGGACAGCGGGAGCAACCGCTGCAGAGTGATGCTTCCTGTTCGGTCCATCGCCACCAGGGCCGCTTTACCTTTAACTTCTGTTAGGACGTTCTCCACAAACATCTCTAGAAATGATATTGAGAGAATCAACAGCAATGACAGTGGCTGTAGTGCAGCTGGAGTCACAAATGCAGTAAAACCCACCTATTTTAAGTAAAATGCTACAGACAATAATGATAAATTCATGTGCAAGAACACTTGATCAATGTAATATTCTGGTTAAGTTCAGCAATAAGAAGTAGGTATAACAGTTTGGTCAAACAGCAGAAAATTAGTCATCAACTCTTCACATTTAGGTAATTTTTCAAACATGGCATTTTCATTCCCTCCAATTTTATTGTTTTCTCCATCACATGTGACAGCATACAAAACCACCATAAATGAAGCTGAAGTCTGGTTGGCTAAAACAAGCCATATCATGGCTAGAGGGGGATCCAGCAGCTGATTTATGTGCTGCGCTCAGGAGCACTGCTGCTGTTACAACCGAGGCATTACTGTTGGTGAAAGAAGAGGTGTTGGAGCTGGCCACGGCTGGCTGCATGTGGAAGTTATTCAGAATCAGCTTCTGAGGGACATTCAAATGTTTGATAGAATAAAGTTCAGTTTATTGGCTCACATGGACCCCAGAGAGCCTTAAATGTATAAAAATTTAGAGGTTTTTTTACTCGCAAATACTGACATCTACGTTCAGATTATCACTTATAGATGGTTTATGTATCTTGTAACTTGCATCAACACATCTGAACGTGTGAAAACAATAAGACAGAAACGGAAAATGAGGCCTCTGTGTCTGCAACCAAGCTTTATACCATCTGGAAAAGTGGGTCAGATAGTGGTTGGTGAGAAAACAAATTAATCTAATTAGTTTATTTAATTAAGCATCTTCATTAGGTATTCGGTCAGGTGTGTAAAAGAACTGACCCATACCTGAAGATCTGATTTTTATTTGCTCAAACACATTCAAAATTATGTCTCCATCTTAACCCTGTACTTTCAAAGCTTTTTTTTTTTTTTAGAGGGAAGCTACCCCGTAAAGCAACTGATGAATTGATTAACATGTCCTTAGCAAAGGGTGTCGTCCCAACCAGCATTAAGTCAGTCATTCCTGCCCCAAAAAAGGTGATGGTGAAGTGCCTGAATAACTACTGATCCATTGCTCCCACACCCCCTGTTAATAAGTGCCTTGACAGACGGAGACAAACCATGGACCGCCTCCACACTAACCTTGATCTACATCAGTTTACATACAGAGAAAAAAAAAGATACAGAGGAGTCGATTTCAAATGCTCTCCACTTGGCAGCACAGGACTTGAAGCACAGGGGATGTTAGAGCTGGGTGCTTTGTTGACTACTGCATGCTGATAAACAAACTACTCCGCCTGGGCCTCCACACCCAACTCTGCTCCTGGATCGCAGACTTTCTCAAAAATTGCCCACAGATGGTTAAGCTTGGCTCCCGACCTGACTAGCCCCAAGGATGTGTGCTGAGTCCACCCTTGTACTATCTTTACACTTATGACTGCTCTCCTATCCACTCTTCCAACTCTATCATTTAACAATAATTGGACATTGCAATGTTCTGACAATAGTTTGTCACTTAATACCAAGAATACAACAGAACAGGTCCCGAACTTCAGGAAAAACAAAACTGACCAATTCCTAATCTTAATTAACTGTTATTATTATTTAACGATGAGTGGAAGGAACTAGTGGACAGCTCCCCCAGGGTCCTGAAGAGGAATAAGTTGTGCATCTTCATGCAGTGTTTGCTCTGTTATAATGTGCACTGGTACGGAAAATAAAAAGTGACCTTCCAGCACACACTACCAACATTATTTATTTTCAGCTTCAGCAATTAATCATCACTTCAGTAAAGTAATCCTCACCTCTCTCCTCGTTATCTTCAAAGCCTTCACTTAGCCTCTCTCCCACTCTGCGGAAATAGCCCACACTCAGAGCATCCAGATGTTTCTTGTCACCATCCCTCTGAGCTTTTGGTCCATCCTTAACCCCCCTCTTCTTCTTTTTCTCTCCCCCTTCATCTTCCCTGAGGTGCTTCCTCTTCTTTCCTCCCCCTTTCTGCGGCCTCTTACCCTCTACTTTTGCCAGCATGTCTTGGACTTTGATCTGAAAGAGAAAATGCTAGTTTGATTTTCTGGTTAATTGATATTAAATTATTACAAAAGCCTGTACAGACACATCAAACCGTACAGCTCATAAAACTGAACATAGCCAACATATTGGGTTGTCATGAGATGAAGTACTTACCCTGGAACAGAAATACATAATATACGTGTTTATACGCCGGTAAAAAGGTAACACTGATTGTTTTCGATCTGCACAAACGACATGGCGGAACATTCAGGACAGACTGAAGCTTCAGTCAGTTTAAGGAATAAATATTAGGTGAGAGAAGAATAAGCAAATTTTATCATTAGCAATTAATATTTATTTTGATTCCACAAGTCATGCTGTACAAGGTTTATATGGCTTTCTATGACACATTTTTGTTCTTTTAAAGCGACATTATAAAAAGACCCAGGACTGTCACGCGACGCTAGCTGGCTGCACCGAAACTACATGAATCACCTCGATATTTTTGTCCAACTAAATAGACCAAGTTTATAAAGAATACGTCTTTTTTATCTGAGTAGATGTTTTGTTGAAACCATTAACGTATAAACATTTAACATGAGGAAGGTAACAGAGCATTTAACTCACATGTGAGATCTGTGGACAGGGGCAGCAGCGGTGTATTGTTGACGCACAGTGATGACGTAGCTCTCTCTCTCTCTGTCTCTTTCTCTCTCTCAATTGTTTTAAAACATTGTCCTGCTGGGTTTTGACCGGCAGAGGGCAGCAGAGTGTTTTTCCTGGTAGAATGAACGATATTTAACTTGTTTCTCTCGCTTATCCAGGGATAGGGTTAAAAGCTTCTCTCGACTTGAATATAACTTTAACCAGAACAACTGGTGACTTTATCACAGTTTTTGATGTGGGACACCACATTTCATCCCCAACCATAAAAAAGGAGAACTGTACAAGTTTTAAAACTGTAACGTTGTTTAAAGTTACTCAGTTTTTATGAATGTTTAAATATAGGGTTTCTATTTAAGAGCTAGACTTTTTTCAGCTCACATAATGAAAATAGTGAATTAATTGTTAACACTTAAACAATTTTAGCAAATATTTTGGATCAATCTTTAGTTTTTATAGATTTAAAAGTTACCTTACATTTCCATTTTTTGCCTTAGGATCAGTGCGGTTTTTTTTTTTTTTTTTTTTTTTTTTTTTTGTCTGTTTTGTTTTTTTTAAATGTAGAAACAAGTTTTGTCTGATGTCATAAATAATGGCATGTAAGGTTCTCTGTTAGGACTTGACATACATGATCAAACACACGGCCCCTTTCACCCCTGTGAAGATTACATCATCACACTTGCTGTGAAGTGCCGTCTATGTTGGGGTGTGTAGTCAAGTGAATTAGAGGTGAAACAGCCTGAGATGTTGAAGAAAATGGCATGACATACTTTCCACAGATACAGGGACAAAGTAGAAGAAAGTGGAGTATCAAATATACCATGAGTCAAAAACCTGTTGAGGCTTACACAAGAAAAGTGTTTTATTAGATCACCTAAAATTTCAAAGAAATACAGTAGAAAGATTAGATTTGTCCATGCTTTTAACTGTAATGATTGCATGGCTTCTGGGATGACAACAGTCATCTAGTCAGTCAGTTTACAAGCTTTAAGATGCATTATATAGACATTGAGGATGCCCAGAGGCTGATATTGTATGAGTTCCAATGACTGTGTGGCCATAGCTCAGCTGGAGGAGTGGTTGTTTTCAGGTGAAAATATGTTTGAGTCAATCTCCATCCATTCCAAGTGTTAGAGTATCCTTAAAGTACTATACTGAACCATGAAATTTGTCCCCACTATCCAAACATCGTTCACGGGATTGCAGAAAAAATTCACTGCATTACCAGTCAAAAGTTTGGACACACTTTCAAAGTGTGTTTAAACTTTTGACTGATATTGTATGATAAGAAGCACTATATGTGTTTGTGTGAACAGCCACCTAAGCAAACAAAGTTAAAATGCAAATGGGCACCTCTCCTTGAAATTCATGCAGCCCAGCCATGATAGTCTTTATTGTTTTGGACAATTTCAGTGCTTTAAATTTTCAATCAAACACAAAACACAAAAAAATAGTTACTAGTCTTTCTTGTCAAATTTCTTGAACAAAATTACAAATTAACCCCTCTCTTTAAAATTCACATAGCTCATCCATTAAAGTCTTTACTGTTGTGGATACTGATAGTGTATTTGTTTTATTATCATTTTATAAACAAATAAACAAATAATAACAGTCTTTGCCTTTTGTCCCAATTTTTTTGTCAAACTAGTTCGCTAAATTTGCTACCTATAACATCCATTCAGCATAGCCTAATGCTAATTTACAAAAGTCATGTAAAGGTATCAGACCAGTTCAATCTAATACCAGTTCCAGCACAATCAAATTATACTGACTAAAAACTAAATTAGTCCAGTTTATTGTAACTCTGTTAATTAAATGCTGGTTCATAAAAAGCAGCCTAGCAAAAGAAACCAATTGATTGCAGCTATTTAGTCAACCATCCTGCATACTATGTTCTTAGGCAACAATTAAGAAGAAAACTTCTTTTGAAAAGGAAGAAACTGATAGCAAAGCCACACCCAGGATGAGCAACTATCTGCCTCAACCAGTTGAGGGTTAAGAAGACAGTAAAAAAGGGGTCAACAGGCACAAGAACTATTGGCCAAGGATACTCAAAAAGAAAGAATAAAACAGAAACACAAGTTAAAGACAACAATGTCATATATTTATACATGAAAAGTGCAGGGCTGCTCAGTGGGATCATAGGATGAAGCACACAACAATAAGTCACACAATCCAACTATTTCTGTGTGTAATATACCTACAAACCAAATTTAATTTCTTCCCACTCTCCAGAATAGCAGTTAGTAAAATTAGAAGATAACAGCCAAAACAGAGACAAAATAAATCAAGCAGTAGTTGTTTTTTTATTATGCTAACATGTCCTCTTCACTACTGTTGCATCATCCCATTTTATCTTCTACCAGCAAAGTATGTGCAAGACAGATGCAAGGAAGTGATGTAAAAACTACTAAATATGAAATTTTAAGGTTTAATGTGTCATTCTAAATCAACATCAGTCATGTTAGAAAGATGTCTGATAATAGATGATGCACAGCATACATCACATACTGTATAAGGACGGTTGGCCTTGATTTCACGATGATTTCACCATGAGAATCATAATTATGGGTCTGTGCTTGTTGCCTGTCTGATAGCAGCATTAAGCTTCACAAGATAGCTCTTTTATATGTATGTGTGTGTGTGTGTGTGTGTGGGTGGGTGTATGTATAACTGTCCCACAGAGCTGTACTGCTTTAATGCTGATTAAAGTTGAAAATTGCTCAAATGAAACTTGCAACACAAGATAATCATAATGCTCTAAACAAACAATGTCAAGTTTATTTACTAATCATATACCTTCACTTGCTTTATAGCTTTATATTATCCATCTTCTGAATCTTCTACATCTTCTATGTCAATTTTTTTTGTTTGTTTGTTTTTAACTTGTCCTGTCCAGTATCCACCATGATAATCTGGTTGCTGTATCATGCTGAACAAATTTGCTCTGCCAAGGGGAGGCCTATGGGTAAGGCTCCTCTTGATAATCTGATTCATTTATTTATTTATTTACTTTGAATCACGGAATCTATGCATGAGGCATGAGCATGAGGAATAAGGAGTGATCAGTGATGAAGAGTGGTGAGTGAGATCGTGCAAATGCGACCACGCCTCTACGGAGGTCAAAGGCAGACCAGAGCAGCCCAGAGACCCGGGCCCTCAGCAGCAGCTGCCCCACCTCCCAAACGGCAGAGGGCCCGCACCATGCCTAGGAGGACCAGGGCCCCCCAGACAACCACCCCGCGTAGGCCAGCACACACCCCGATGTTCCAGCCGCACACCCTGGGAACCAGGGCGCCTTCGACCCCCTCCCCCCACCCCCCACTCCCCACCTACTCCAATCTGCACCCCATATAACCTCACACTCACACCCTCCCCTGTGCTGTACCCACAAGCACTCACCATCACGCAGTCACACATAACCCACCCACCATGCCCCGTGGGGGACACCCCAGGCCGGACCAGTGGACAGCGAGCCCCAAAAGCACCCCCCCCCCCGGATCTATGTCAACTTCAAAAGATAAATATATTAGAAATAGATATGTTCAGGTCTGTTTCTTAGAAAAGTACAGGAAAATACATTGGAGAATCTTGCAAACTAATGTTATTTGATACAATAATTCATTAATATGCTGATTTATTTGGGATTTTTTTATTGTAAGAACAACGAGCTTAGAGCAAAGAGACAGTGCAGCAGGTAAATGACTTGTTCACTAGCAGAGCTCCTGTGGGTTTTGTCTGTTTATGTGCGTCTCCAGGGCAACTGAAACAGCATGTGAATCAGCTCTTGCACAAGAACTTTAAACTAACACTGTAAGTGACAAATGGACACATTTCATCACATCAATGCATTCACACACATCTTTTGATGTCACAGAGTGCATATTATTATGAGTCATATGAATCAGAGCAAGAGCACAAATCTCATTGCGTTATATGCCACTCCTATCAAATCATAGGAGTCGACATGCCTAACAAAATAAATATGAAAACAGTAACTTCTGTGTTCATCTAAGGTTATAATTCATTTAGCTGTAGTCATCGTTTCAGCTGCTGTTTGCTGTAAAAAAAAATGCTTGCTATAGTAATAGTGTTGGTAAAAACTGTGTTAAATTAAAAATTATCTATCTGTTATCTCAACAAGCTTCAACCAGAAACCGGTTGATTACTCTATTGTGTTATAAGAAACAAGCAAAAAAACAAACCAAGTCGGACTAGAAGGGTTAGTAAACTATTTTTGGCTAGCTGTAGAGCTAAGAAGATTTTAAACCTTTATGCTAACTAGCTATTGTCACTACTAGCTAACAAATCACCTGTTGGCCTAAGAAATATGCTTTTTTTTCAACTCTAAAAAGCTGAACCGCAACTACTCTTTTTATATTTTACATAGATAAACAAATACAATGGCAATTTATAGGCACTGGAGAAAACAACAGTTTTCAACAACAACAACGACAGCTAACAGTTTCTGCTTGTCTCATTATTCATGCTAATAAAAGCTAATTAGCTGCATTTAGACATAGGATTGAATTTCTGTAGCAGATGGACATACAGAAAGAGCTGTTATGTCTTTGCTCTTTAATTTTCACTTAAAATACATATAGCTGTTTGAGCAGTAGGTTTGCTGTGCCTTTTTGATTCTCCTAACAAGAATGGTTAGAGGAACTGGGTTATTATTTAAGATATGTGTCAATACTAACAGCACAAACTAAAAATATGCACACGGTCACTACTCAGCATAATGGCACTGTGTCTAACTGTAGCCTACTGCACAACTGCAGAGAAAATCACTTTTTATATCAGTCATTTTTTACATTATTGACACTTTTATTTGATTATGTATTGTGGAAGTTACTGGGCGCATGTCTTTTGTAAGTTTAATATACCACAAAGGGTTCTTTTCATCCAAACGCTTTAATACATTTCCCTTGGCCTGCTGCAGGCTGTTTGGTTTCCCATGTACAGTGTGATAGCCAAGACCTGATCCCATCTATTATACTAAGATCCTCAGCGATCCCAAGTCACCTTCTTGTTTCCTCTCACAGCCTCGCTCTGCAGCAGCTGCAAATGTTGTCTATGCCATTTATCATGCCAACATTAGGCCAGAAGCATCAAGATTGCTAAATTGTCTCAATTTTTCAAATTACAAATATCCATGACAAAATTCTAACATAAAACTTTAAAAAATTATATAATGGAATAATATTTGTTTTAATTTGCAACTGTAAATGAACTGTATTTTTGGTCAGAAACTGAATATTACCATGTATTACATCACCTCAATCCTTGACAAAATTATAAAACTAATTTATTCTAGAGAATAAACTAAATTGTTTGTGCCCAAGGCTTGAATTATACCGGGGCTTTTAGAGGAGCCTTTGTCCAGCATGCACTGTGACTTTCCACATCATGTGCATGCGCATAGTGCGCACTAAAATAGTGCACATAGCGCAGTCAAAAATATGGTTACTATAACTGTATGCAGCTTGTTTAATCAGAAACAGGGACAGAAAGTTCTTTTACAACCACAAAAGAAAGCATATAAAGTGTTTTTTGTATGAACACTTTCTATGCTTTATATGCTCACAGCACGCTACAAACAACCAACGCTGCTGTCCACAGTGCTGAAGAACGAATCACATTTGGAGAATTTAATTAAATAAAGAAATAAAATACAAAGCTGACAAATGAATGCTATTCTTTTCAAGACCCATCAGGAACCTTTTCGAAAAATTAAATGTAACCTGAAAGTGAACTATTTTTTTTGCTGGGTTTTTAATGTTCTTTTGCCAGCCTTACTGTTGTTTGAAGACACATTTCCAGTTCGGACCCAAATAGCTGGATTCCCACCCCCCTATGTCAACCATCATTCATTTAGAAGATGTCTTTATCCAAAGTGTATTTGGGGTACAACAAGGGGTTAGGACACTTCAGCATGTGAACTGGCAAAGTTAGGGATCTATTCAGCCCCTATCCTACTTTATATTGTCAACTCTCAGTACTGTTCATATTTAGGTTAGTAGTATTTCATACTGACTTTATCCACACCACACTAACAAGTGGCTTCAGTGATAAAAAAAAAAAGCCAGTTAACCACTTTGGTTTAGACTAAAATATCTTGACATTAGATAGGTGCTTTGTGGTGAAATGTCATGCAATCATGACTCCACAGACGACGAGGAAAACCAAATGAGGAAGTCCTCTGACTTTTCTTCTTTTAATACCATAAGTGAAATTATTTTTCTTTCACCACAAATTGTGGGATTCTTAAAATGTGGTAATGTGTGTTTTCAGTGGTGATCCCTTGACTGAACACCTACTGAGTGAAGTAGAAGCAACTGGAACTCCTGTCGAATGTAATGTTATTTGAGGCATGAAGAGTCAGTAGATGAGGCATTCCAGTAACTTTGATGGTTCTGTAACATTCAGTTAAGAACCAACATGTGGTCCAGAGTTTCAAAAATTTAATAAAACCTCAAATCTGTAATTTTTTCCAGTTTTTTAAACCTTTAGATATCAGACACAAATCCAGATAAATCATTTGAGCTGTTTTCACAGAGCAAATTTGTTATATTTATTAAATAAGTAAAAAGTGATGGCAGCAATGCACTTTTTCAAGAAAATGTTGGGAGACATGGAGGCATGTTTACAATTGTTTACAAAAGTTTACACCACTCTTCTATTTAATGACATTTTATGGTCATTTAATAATAGCTTTTGCAGTTTTGCAGAAAAATCTGGAAGATTTTAGCTGCTCAGCAGTTTGTGGCATCTTGTTGTCTAATTCTTCATTCCCCATTATGTGCCATATATGATCAATATAAGACAGCTCAGGATGGAAAGAAAGTCAGAGAAGCACACATACTGTGTGAATTTGAAACCAAAGAGTAAGTGAAGATGTGAAGAATTGACGTACAGCATTCTTCTGTGCACAAAACCATAGGCCATAACATGGGCTGCTGTGCTGCATCCCATGTGATCTGCCTCAAACCTTTGTGCTACGTATCAAACATACCCTTCCAGTCTGGCTGGTCTCTTTAAGCCCCAAGATCCTGAAGAAAGATTTTTCTCTGCTGTTGGAGAGACTGTGTCATCACATTCACATTTCAGGACCCATTCCTACAGCGGGTAAAGGAATTGAACTTTTCAGTAGACTTCTTGGCCTGAACACATGGTTATCAAATGCATGTATCGCCCATGGGATAAAGTTCATTGATAACTTCAATAACTTTTGAAACTGTAAGGAATGACTCAGACCTGATGGTGTGCATTCAAATCTAACTAGATGTAGGTTACTTGGTGCACACTTGCGTCATGCTGTTGGGGTGGAAAACCCAAACATGAGTGTACAGATAAGAGCGAAGGACACAGCAGAGAGGCGATGAACTCCCAGCTCTCCCCCCTCACCAGACCCTCTTCTTCACATCACCCAAGGTCTTCAAAGGATGTCTCTATCTCGGTCTGGACCCACCATCTACCAAAAAATACAGGGCTCCCCCTTTTTCCCCTCCTCTTAGATAATCTGTCCTGGCAGAGCAGGGCATGGTAGGATGTGCAGGAGGTTCACGGAGCAGCAGCAGAATTCACAACAAAGATAACAGGCCATGATGCGTTCAGGGTCCTTGCTGTAGTTTTGCTACTACTGACAGCTGTTCTGAGAGCAAGCCTGGACCCAGTAGGATTCCTGTGTTAGTAAAATAAGGAATCGAACACGGTCAACTTGTGGGGTGAATCAATCAAATCTGTTAACTGTACCTTGTATAACTCAGAATACAACAGAGACCAGTGTAAACTTCATGTACTTAATATAAGATCTCTGTCCAACAAGTTAGTTAATGACTTCATCATTTCTCACAGTTTAGATAGTGTTGATAGACTCAGACCTGACTTTCAGCAGCCACATCAAAGCTGTCACTAAGACAGCTTTTTACCAACTCAGGAACATCAACAGAATTAAAAGTTTAGTCTACCAGAAAGACCAGGAGAAACTCATCCATGCATTCATCTCCAGCAAGCTGGATTACTGTAATGGTCTTTTAACAGGACTTCCTAAAAAGAGCATTAAACATCTGCTGCTAGAGTTTTAACCAGGACTAAGAGATCTAAACACATCACACCAGTTTTGAAATCTTTACACTGGCTTCCAGTCAGTCACAGAATAGACATGCGCCTATCCTAACTTCAACGTGCTGCTGGCATTACATTTAATAAGATTAGTCAGTCAAGTCACTGACATTTAATATTTGGACTTGTGTCTATTAAACAAAGATAGGGCAAACTGCATCCTGCATCTATTATAACAGTGTGGCTCTGTAGCGAAGGAGTCCAGGTTCTGGACTATCCTGCCTGAAGTCCAGACCTTTCAAATGAAAACATTTAATGCTTCACAAAACCCAACATATGATAAATTTATAGGATAGTTGAGCCGCTAGAATCCTATATCAACCTGGAATGAGACAAAATTCCTTTCCCAAATGTCCAGCATCTGCTCTCCTCAGTTCCCAGATGTTTACAGACTTTACAGATGAGATGCTGCAAGGTGGTAAACTTGGCCTTGTCCCAGCTTTTGTTGAGGTGTTGCTGTCATCAAATTCAAAATGCTCATATAATATGACAATAATATGCTTTACTTTAAATAATTAGCTGTTCATATGATTGAACTGTGAGAGCATTTAGAGATATTTAGTTTGCTATTTTAAATGCACTTTTAGCCTGATGAAGGGCCAAACACTGACTCCTTAGTTGTTGCTGGAATTTCAGGCAAAAAACAACAAAGTGTGCATTTTTTACATATTTTGTTATTTGGGGTGCCACAGTTGAGGTTCCACATTACCTTCAACAGGTGTTACACCTAAATCTGTGACCCATCAGAATCTGTGACCACAGGGGGCTACAGTGTGGATTTCTCTGCATGTGCGTCTTAGAAGATGAGCGAAGTCTTGAAAAAAACTTGTATTTAAGTCTGAGTTCATTATAATGCAGGTACAGTAAAGTCACACATTCTCATCATAGCTGTGAAAAATTGTGACCTATGTCACCAATTTTATAATCTGGACTCTTCTAACATAATATGTGACCCTCACATAGCCAAGAACACAGAGGTCACCATTTTTGATAGCTATCAGAAGCGTTACAATGAACTCAGGCCTAAATACAAGCGTTTTCAAGACTTTGTTCCTCTTCTAAGATGCACAGAAATGTACACTATCACTCTCTTGTGGTCACAGATTTTGGTGTAACACCAGCACTAGTTACCAATATGCTGATGTTTCACATCATTTTTGTGTGACTAAGTGGATCATAAAGCTAGTAGCTGTTGTGTTTCCTCTAATTCTCAGAACTTTATTGGGGCCAATTTTAAGTCTTACGAACATATCTATCTGTTTAGAGTCCTCCAAAAAAATGCTAACAATGCATATCCAGTAGAACTGATGCTACACACCGGTCGAATGCTGGTTGGCTGAAAGTTAATTCAAGCCAACACTGACCAACAACATCAGATTCCATGACAAACAAGACAAAACAGCAGGGCTCATCAGCACAAAAGCATTGCTTAAAAATGTTTCTGGCATCGATCCATAATCATTGAAACTTGGTTTTGCGATGTTTACATTCGCCACAAGCACAAATTAGCTCTTTCTCATGTCTAATGCCAACAAAAACAAGCAACAGGAAAAACAGAACAGATTTTCAGAACTGCCCCTATGTAAAGCTAAAACAGGTAGTCAGATGCAGGATCTGTTGATAACACTGTGCAGAGGTCCAGCTCTACATGTGCTTAATATTTATTGCTGAAAATTGGATGCAAACAGGCTTCTACAGACATTAGAATATCATGTGTAAGAATTACTGACTTTCAGTAGTAAAGATGAGGATAGAAATCAAGTCAAAACCAAGTCTAATTTATTTATAAAGCACATTTAAAAGCAACCTCAGCTGACCAAAGTGCTGTACAAAGCAAAGCAGGTAAAATACCCAGGCCATCATTAAAATAAAATAAAATAAATCAAATATATCTCATAATACAAAATACAAGAATAAAATAATATAAAATTACATTAAAATGACACAAAACACATATAAACATGAATACAATAAAAACGCAATTAAAATGTTCAAGCTGGAGGAAAAGCCAGTGAGAAAATGTGTGTTTTTAATAATGATTTAAACTGCTCAATACTTTAAAATTAAAAGGCAGACTGTTCCAGAGTTTGGGAGCAGCAACAGAAAAAGCTCTATCAGCTCTGCCTTTTAACCTTTTAAGAGCAGCTGGTTTGTTGATCTTAGTGCTCTGACAGGACTGTGAACGATTAAATACTCTGATAAATAAGAAGGTGCTGTGCTATTAAGACTTTTAAAAACAAGTAATAAAGTAGATCCTTTAAGAGATCCTGTACTGTACAGGAAGCCAGTGAAGTGAAGCCAGCACCAGAGTGATATATTCACATCGTTTTCTCCCTGTAAGAACACGAGCGGCCGAGTTTTGAACAATTTATAAATGACGGAGCAGCAACTGATCAATTCCAAAAATAGAGAGTTATTTTACCCTGCTCAAGAGCCATAAAAGAAAGAAGCTAGATTTGACCAGAGAGCTAGTTTGTTTATCAAATTTAAAATTAGAATCAAAGATCACACCAAGGTTTATCACAAAGTGAGATAACAGGCCAACTATACTGACATGACCAGCCAATAAGTGAGACTGACCAAAAACAATGACTTCAGTCTTGTCTTTGTTTAAAGAAAGGGAGTTTTTCCCAAACCACAAATAAACTTCCACAAGACAGACCACTGAAACCACTTCAGAGCTGCACCTCTAACACCAACACGTGTTACAACAGGATAGGATTTGATAATCAACCATATCAAAGGCTGATGTAAGGTCTAAAAGAAGCAGAGCAGCAGAGCTACCACTGTCAGCGACATGAGCAGGTCATTAAAAACTCTCAGCAGTATTGTTTCTGTCCTTTGAAACCATTTAAAACCAGACTGAAATTTTTCAGAAATACAATTAAGATCAAGGTATGACTGCAGCTGACCTCTCTAAAACCTCTGACAAGAAAGGAAGTTTAGAGATTGGTCTGTAATTCGAAAGTTAGAAGTGTCAAGATTTCTCTTTTTGATGAGAGGCTACGCAACAGCATGTTTGAAGGCAGCTGGAACACAGCCAGACCTCAGAATAACATAATAAAATGGCTGTTATGGACTCACAGCAAACTAGATATTAATGGCTCATTCTAAGAGATGGAAAACATAAAACAATCTGTAAAGCAAATAGATACCAGTACAAAAGCAGTTTTAATAATATGTATTTTTTGTAACTGACTTTTATTTAGGTACACACTGCGCCTTTAATGCTTCAGATTGCATGATTCAGATATGACTTCATTATGTCTCTTACTTGTGTTGTTTGACTTTGTTTTGAGGTTAGGATGTGGTTTTAATGGATCAGAGGTCAGAATGGATTTATCTTTTTATTTTATTTATTATATATATAGTTGATAGGAAAAAGTTGAATATTTTGCAACAAAGGGATGTCAACAAAACTGACAGTAGGGACTAATATTTTCTTTCAAGACTGTCCTGCTTCAGACAGAAGGTTATCTTTAAGGGGTCACAATATGCTTCCTGTGAGAAGTCGGTTAGAGAAAAACAGTCTAAAGCATCTCTCTACCCTTCCTCTGACTGCCTGTTTTACATTCTGCTTCCTGCATCGGAATAATAAGAATAAATAAAAAAAAAAATAGTAAACTCTCCGCTCTTCCTCTACCCATGTCTGCGCGCGTACATAGTATGACATCACACCGTGAGTGTCATGGGAATGAGCAAGATTTCAGCCCACACGGGGTAGGGCGAGGGTGGGCTGAGCATTGAGTTTGAGGGCTGTGTATATCAGCTTTAAGTACCGTGCACTGCATTCCTGTACAGGCGTATACGTATTCTGGTCCCACCGCGGAGCGAGTCGGAACAAAAGTTTCCAAAACCCTCGTTTATAGAGTGAGGTACAATTACACGGGAAGAAGCAGAGTTTTCACCACTGATCCGAAAAAGAATCTACAAAAGAGAAAGTAAGTGTTTCAGTCTCTCCTGACTTATTCTCTCTCCTTTTCTAAGTCATATTCTGTGTTGAGTTTAGTGTAAACTTGAAGTCTGACTGGATAATCAGTTTCAGACAGAATCTCAAAAAATTCTGGCATGCTTGTCAACAACAACAATAACACTGATAGAAATCTGATCTCATTCAGTTCCTAATTAATCTCTTACACAGAATATTTCCTTCCCTTTACCAGATTTCTGACACCTGGTTGTCTCTTTCTAAACCCTCCAAACTCCAAAAAAAGTAGCTGACTAAAATGCATTTTATAAACATATTGAATTAGTTCAGGTATTTCCATGGCTTCAGGCTGCTGGTTTGTAGCCAACCAGATGATGCATTTTTTATTTTTTATGCTGTTATTTCTTGAACCTTGAATGTGTTCTGAATAGTCAGTAAACAACAAACTCTTCCATTGGACTCACAGTTCTGACTATTGGTTGCTATTTGCAAACAGTTGACTTGAATTTATTTATTTAAGTGTAGCGGTCTTGCTTGCATGCAGCACACACTGATAGAGGATTGAAAAGTTTCAGAGACAGAGCAAGCAGCACAGAATAAGAAGTAAGGTGTATTAACAGAAAAGATTAGGAGTGCTTTATTTCAAGTTTGGCTGGCATCAGTATTATATAGTCTACTTTTCTTAAGTTTGTGAGGAGAAGACCAAGGCTGACAGAATTCTTCATTTAAGAGCTTAACTTGGGTCACATAGATTCATTAATGATATAATTCTGTGTTTTTAAAGCCTATCAAAACACAAATTACTCAAAAAGTGGCCAGGAAATCATTTTATACAGCATTTCTATTTAGAAAGGCCTAATTTTTGCAGTGATTAGTCTAAATGTTAACTTGTATTTTATCGCCTTAGTCATTTGACCCCCTTTTACTGTGGATTGGTATGCATATGCAAAAAAGTTTAATTTATGAATCTGAAGTCTGCAAGTATAAGGTGTTGGTTTCTATCATGTTATTACTCATTAGAGTTAACATGTTAGTTCCCTTTTAACTAAAATGAAAGGGTCAAAGGGTGTGAATCCACAGTTGGGTGGAGAACATGTTGCAAAATCATACAACCGATCCGCTCCATTGTGTCTGACACAATGTTTCTGCCAAATATAAGGAGGATCTGGAACTCTGTGAAGGAAGGGGACTGTCATTTGCCCGGCCGATGAACTCAACAAATCACAGAGTTGAAAAATCTCCAGTGTGCAACATATTGTCCTGCACACACACACACACACACACAGATGGTTCACACACAGGCATTCTTTTCACAAATGGATTTTGAGGTGTTTGATAGTGTGAGGTGCTCCTCCCTACAACCTCTTCAGCTGTTGTCTGCCCTTTCACCTCTGCCACATAACTTTAAGATCACTACACTTTTCCCAACAACACAACAGCAACACTTAGCGGTACCATGCTAATAAAGGATGTTTGCTAAGAAAGCTAATCGTTCTATAAACCAAGTACCTCCTATAAACTTAATAATGCTGTATTTCACCTGACTATGTACATTACTGCCATTCATTACAGTTTGTGGGCATTTCACAAGAGCTACCGAAAAATTACTAGGTGCTTTAATGTTTGGATAAATTAGATTTTTTTTTTTTTTTTTTTTTTAGCATAGCCCCTTTCACAGTTTTTTCTCTTACTTTCCCTAATAATGCTGTAAGGGGTCTGACATTTAACCCTGAGTAACAAATATGGAAATAGGCTGGGCTTATCTGCAATGAGACAAATGATCTTATTTCTTTACTGTTATTAGTGCGTTGTTAGTGTGACAAATGTTCATATGTTGCATGTTCCACCTACACCAGCAGTAAATTGTGTGTGCACGTTACGAGCGTAGAAACTACATTAATCTGCAGCAGCTGGGGTGCAGCAGATGGAGCCCAGCTGTTTGTAGGAGTTACGTTAGAGCACACAGGGAGTGTACCATACAAGGATGGCTTAATAACCCAGAATGCTTTGACATCTGACGGTCAAGCAAAGTCCAAGTCAGGAATGTGATAATTGTGGGAAAAAGAGAAAGAAAAGTGACATGACTGTTTTATAATGGAGAGATGAAAGTAAGGGAAGGTGAGACAGATGTTTGGTTATTTACATTGTTGTCAATACAAGGGTTCAGTGGAAAAGAATGAAATATTCAGAAGCATTGCCTCTTCATCAACTTCCATGTTTAGTTGTTTTAGCCACCAGCTTAAACTGATTCTCTGTTAAGGATTTATTGATTAATTCATTTGTAATATTTTTTTTTCCACTTTGATGTAATGGGGTGTTATTTCATGACATGGTTAAAAAAATGAAGGCGGACAACTGTGGTTATCTTGTTAATACAGCTTTTTATTTCCAATTTTAAACTTTTTGCACCCCTCACTTCTGAAATCATTATTTTTAATTTCTTATATATAATCTGATTTGTGTTAAATTTATTTACCTCGTTAACTTATTTTTGATCTTTAAATTGGGTCATTTTCAGGATGCCGGGCGAGAGGTTGACTGTAAGAGACACATCGGAGATTGGGCGTTTCCCCGGAGTAGCCCCGCCCACTAGAGTGGAGGTTACAATCCAGAAGGAGGGGGAGAAGAAGCAGGAGGAGGGAGGTTGTCGTCGCTGGCTCAGGAAGATGTGCCCGTGCTGCTTTAAGCGCCAGAACAGTACATCCTATGATGTTACAGATAAGTTGGAATTGACTAAACTCCCAACCACTGCCCCTGTTGTGACCCTAGCCCCAGAGCCTGCCAAGCCAAAGCCTGAGAATGGGGAAACAAAGGAAAAAGAAAATGAAAAAGAAGGTAAAATGACTAACTTTTAAACTGACATTTTTTTTTAGCACCAAAAGAGTTACTTGTGTTAAAATTTGAGATCCTATGTTCCACTAGAAATTAAGCTGTCTGTGTGCTCGGTGGACCTCCTGAGCTCCAAGACTGGTCAGAATAGAGTGGAGCATCACACTGATCTGTATCATGGGGATGAGCTGATTATCCGCAGAGGACAAACCTTTCAGATGGAGATGGAGCTGAACCGACCTTTCAATGCTGACACCGATAAGATGCACTTGGACCTAAAAACAGGTAACACACAAGCACTCAGAGAAATAATGCTGATAATATAAAGAATTGTCATAATCAGATTGATTTTTAGCAACAGAAGATACGTCTATTTTCTTTTCCAGTGAAATTTTGTTAAAATTGTTATGATTGAGATTTGTGCTGGGCACAACCACATTTATAAAAACAAAGACATTAAATCTCCAAAATATGAGAGATCCAGAGTCCTGATCATAGCCCTGAATATATCTTTCTCCACAGTGCTTAGTAGAACCTTTTTTTTGTTTTGTTTTGTTTCCCTTTCAGTGTCTCAGTAATATTTATTTGCTTTTTAGTTTATCAAAAGATAATTTCTGACTTGCTTCACTAGTAAACACTCATGTGTCACATGAGCTCATACAAAATTGGTAAAACATTCTAAGTTAGCAAAAAGTATTAGATTATTACAATTAATTAATAAAAGTAGTTAAAAGGAGTAGAAAAACGCTGAAATCTCCAGTGGGAACAACATACAGTATGTAACTAAATGGAGAGAAGCTGAAAGAGCTGGCAGAAAGTATGGACTTTGGATGCATGGCTAGGTAAAAACTAATGAAAAATAACTAAAAGAAACATAATTTAGTTGCACTTGTTGCAATGACAATAAAGTTCTGTTCTATAAATTGTGCAGTGTTTCTCATAAATAACTGACGTTTGTGAAACAGAATGGGTGGTACAAGCATGTGAATGTTAGGTGGTGGTTTCAGTCAACAAAACCCATTGAGCCATAGACAACTGGTTTCAGAATATGCACTGCTATCCTATGAAGTGCCTTTTCAACTGATATTAGCCGCATGTGAAAACACAAAGAAACAAACCACTGATAGAGCAAACCATGGGAAATGTGGTTACAATACTACAGATAGCCTCTGTGTTTAAATCGAGCAACAGTCCAATCATAGTTGCACCACAAGTTTTGGATTCCACCCAGCAGCCCTCAGTGTTAACAGTTTCCAGACCTCAGGACATTGGACACCTCCCTCTGGTATTTACCAGCCTCATACTACACACTGGGGAGTAATACATCACCACCCAGCAGTAATTTGCTGTAAATCACTGCTGAGATAATTTACCATAATTTTCTCAGTTGCACATGCAGCGCATAGATTGATTTATTTTTATTCCAAAGATTTGTCATTGTATGGCTTTTTAAGTAGGAAGTTGAACACAATTTCTGAGATCAATATCTACACAAAGTCAAAGGTGATTTGAGTAGATTTTCTTCTAAATAAATATTCAGTGATAAAAGAGGAAGGGTGGGGAACAAGGGTTTCCTGGTAAACTTCACACTGTCTTGACAAACTGGCTGCTCATCTGGGTGCCAAAAAAAAATATATATATATCAAAAAGAGTTCAGAGGAAAAGCATTTAGTGAGTTTTAAATAAGCTTGTAGGCATATTATCCTATAGCAAAATGCTAAATTATGTGGAAAAGGACTAAGATTGCTTTTCAAAGGGGGTTTGTGGAGCAGTTTCCCAGCATCACAGCTTTGTTTACTCAGACACATCATGCACAGCTGGGAAATAGGCTTTTATGCATATATGCTTTAGAGTTTTGTGTCATCTAGCAGAACTAATGAATGGTTTATGTGATAGGAATACATTTATTTTATTTCTTCTTATTGTTCTTGTAGTGAGATTTTACCTTTTAGAAGGTTGGCAGAGCATTAAAGTTCAAATGGTTCAAAGGAAGTCTGTTGCAAGCACGTGACTTTAAACACATTCACTGGAGTGAGAGGATCCATGAAATGCATGAAGCTACTGAGAACAAATGAGAGTGGTATTAGTGATGTACATTTTGTACAACAAGAATATAACCTGTCTGCTGTAGGTCCTTTGCCGACTGTATCCAAAGGAACCCATGTCATCATCCCGCTGGTGGACGATCTGGAAGATGAACGCTGGGAGGCCAAGATTACAAAGCAGGACGGCAACAAGATCAAGCTGTCCGTCAACTCTCCGGCTGACGCTGTTATCGGTCTGTACGGGCTCACAGTGATGACCAGGTCTTCGGAGAATGAGCCGGCAACAGCTTACAACTCCAGCAAGAACATCGTCATCCTCTTCAACCCTTGGTGTGAGGGTAAGTTGACCGGGAGTGGCAGCAGGGCAGAGAGTTTGTGGATGGAGGACTGTGGAAGGTGGGGTGAAGAAGATAAGTCATGGGCGATAAGAGAAGCAGAATAAGGGAAGAAAGGAAAGGCTAGAAGATATGGCTAGAACAACTCAAACACTGTTTGGATTTATATCATGTTGTAAATAGAATTTTTTTTAAGTTTCAGTATTTCTTATCCACTGTGTGGCAGAACTGCTGTGTTACAAATGCTTATCCATCAGCCTGGTAGCAAATACTCGGTGAAAATAGATAACTATTTCACCATTTAATCTCTGAAAGGAATCCTGGTATAATTTTACACATGGGTGAGAAAGGCCAGCAGAATCCATGACAGTTGCTGTCCATCAAATAGCTGCAGCATGACCGTGTGTAACTATGGGAGTTATGCAACTCCACTGGCCACCATTCAAGACTTCTGGCAGACTTGGTCTGTGTTTAAGATGAAACATACCTTAAGCTGCCTCATTTATGAAACATTTCTACATTCAGTCATGTTTTTTTAACCTACTATTCCACTGGGATGTGAATGCAACTCAAGAAAATACATGCAAATGCCAAATAAAATAGATTTTAAAAATGCAAATGCAAAGTATGTACAAGAAAGTCATTACAATAAAGTGAACCCTGCATATTCCACAGTGAGCTGCAAGTCAACCATTCATCATTACACTGTATTTTAATATTTATTTGCTCATTTAAATTATACAATTTATACATCATTGCAGAGATAGCAGATAAACTAGTGTTTATTTATTATGATTATCAAAATAATCATTCCAATAATCGGAGGAAATACTGGTAATCAACTGTGAAACCAGCCGTCATCTGGCTTTAACGTAGTTAGCTTCTTTCAGAGTCCACCTCCTGGGAGCACATGAACAACATTAGACATACCTTGCCTAATTGGTTTAAATGGCAATTTGATAAACATGACGATTCCTTGAAAGTATCTACTGTGGGGACATCAACTCTATTTACTCCCAATAAGGTTGTTTGCTACACTTTGAACAATCTAAGCAAGCTAAGTTTAAATCAAGCATGTTCTCAGACATGCAAGATATTTGAGTTAAGCCTTTAGTGCATTCAAACAGATAAATGGAGGACGTACTGTCTGTTTGCTCATTTTCCAAAACCACATGGATACTTTTCTTAATTTAATTTATGTTGTAACCTCAATCATGGCTCAACTGTGTTTATCACTTTTAAGTTCAAGTTTAGGTGATTTTTTTATCATTTGACTTCTTCATCCACATAAAATCTGTGCTTTAGCAACTGGAAAATGTAAAATTTTAAAACCAGGTCCCAAAGTGAATCAATTTGAAAATGCCAAAGTTTTCGTTACCTTGTTAACAACCCATATGCATCTTCCTTGAAGCCCACCTCTCTTTTAACCTGCGTGCACAAACCCGCTAGCAGCTACAGCAGTGTTGGAATAAAGTGGTTTGTTGCGTTCATGCTGCAGAACCTACAGAGCGTGATATGACTTTTACAACAAAATCTGCAGAAAATATAAATTCCACACAAAAATTTCATTTTTAGCTTAATTTCTACTTTTCCTGTGATGTAAAGAGACATTGCACGAGTTATTTATGTATTTATTTTTGTTTTGGTGTATTTTTATGGCAATGTTACTTACAAGCTTGGCGTATATACTCATGTTTACAGTGTTTACACAATGTTTACACATTTCTTGAAACGTTTCTTCTTCACAGAAAAGTGTTTTAAAACTAAATCAGTTCCATCTCTGGAAAGTAGCCTCAGCCTCTCCTCGATCCTCTTTTTATACCTAATAATGTTGCTACATATATTTATTTATACAACATCTGATAAGTTGTTTTTTATCTATTTTCAATCAAACAATCGTACAGAGTTTCAGTGTATTTGAAGATGTTAGAATAAAACAGGTAAGTCTTTTTTTTCATGGTGGAAGCTTATTATTCCTTTATACAGTTAAGAAAGCATTAGGAAATGAGGTTCATTGTTTATTCGGCAGAGTTTGGCAGATTATCCACACAGGATATTTGACAGAAAGAAGAGTATTTGCAAGCAGCAAACTAAAAGAAACAGTTGACCTAGCTTTGATATAAAACACTGTCTGTCTTTCATTATGGGTTGGCTGCTTTTGGCGGTGTGCCCAATCTCTTTTTCCCTCTTTCAATCTCTTTTTTCCCGAGACCAAACTCTCCCTCACGCTCATAAAAGTCAAAATCCTACAATTACTGTATAAAATGCCACGGGCCAAGTTCAGAGTAATCCATGCAGCTGGTGACAACCTGTCTTCTGCCTCGCTTTTACTGCCTTCATGTGTATTTCATGCTCCCCCCGCCTCCTTCCTCTCCCAGCCAGCTTTGTTCCTTTCTTGCTATCTGCTGACCCGACCCTCACTCCATCGCCACATTGCTCTGATTTCAGATCTACTCCCTCATATCCTCCTCTGTATTTCTTCTACATTCCAGAAATTTCTTAAAGAAGAGAAAACGGTGATTGTCACAGCTGACAGATACTCTTTTTCAAAACTCTCAAAACAGCATGTTTTTCTTTACTTTCTTCCCTGCCCCCACATTACCCTCCTAAGCATAACTTCCCCTCTTTCTCCAAACTATGCCCCTGTGACTTATTAAACCTTTTCCTTCCACTTGCTTATTCTTATGTCCGTCTTAAATAATTAGCTGCTTTGACTGATTTCCCTTTTTTTCACGTAAATCATTTTTCTTTCCCCCCCCCCCCCCCACCCAAGGGTTATCACGCTGGTGATAGAATGAGATTAAAAGGATGGAAAAAAAATAAACAGATTTGCAAAGCTCATGTACAGAGTCCACGCCCAAGTCGGTATTGCTGATTTCTCTCAAAACAGACTGTTTCCCTTAAATGACTAAGGGCCCCACTGCAAGGTTCATGAATTCATTGTTTCTTAACAATTTCCTGACTGTGAAGACTTGTGAAAATAATATGTGAAAAGGGCACATTCTTAGGGGTTTAGTCACTTTTTTTAAAAAGATTTTTACAATGAGAGAAGCAAGAAATCTTCAGTGCATTTCATCAAAGCAAATAACCCCAAAAGATGCTACCACTGTCAAGGTTGGATTTTATTTAACTTTAGGGATTACTGCATTGAAAGTATACAAATAAATAAATAAATAAAGGCTGTAAGAGTAATTGTGTCTTCCATACAGAGAGCTCAATTTTCAGTTGCATGACATAAAATAAAAGAAAATGGCAATATGTGTATTTACAATGTGTCTTGTACATTTTCAGAGGACACTGTGTTCCTGGATGATGAGGAGCAGAGGAAGGAGTATGTGTTGAATGATACTGGGCGGATCTACTACGGGACAGAGAAACAAATTGGTGCCCGCACGTGGAATTTCGGGCAGGTACAGACTGCAGAGCTGCATGCTTGAGTTACTGAATGATAATTACAGCATCAGTAGCCTGTGAAGCCCTGTCTGCATGTTTCAACTGAAGGCATTAATCCTAAAAGCAGGTTTACAAATACAACAGTTTTAACAAGTTCTAGAAATTATCTGAAATTTGATAAAATGAAAGCTCTGCAGCTACTCACCAGGAAGTAAGCGGCACATTTGCAGGGGACTACAGTAGTGATTACCAACAGCAGTTGAATGGTGAATGTGGAATACTTATTTATAGGATCAGGTTATTTATTAAAACATGTGTAAACAGAAAAGTAGACACAGTTTTTGAGGCAAAAACAGAGTTTGTATATCTCCTTAGAAGCTTTAGAGTCAACATTTCTTTACAGTCTGACCACTTTTATCCTTTCACAAGCCGGAACCATCTTACACAAGTATTCTTGTAATTTCAAGTAGTCTTCAGGAATAGTTCTCTAGGATTATTAAAGGACTTTCTAAAGCTCTTATTTGGATGTTGGCTGTCTTTTGTTCCATTCTCTGTCAAGATGATCCCACACTGCTTCAGTAAAGTTAAGGTCCGGGCTCTGGGGAGGATTCATCACTCCATAGGACAGGTTGTCTGATTTTTGGTCCAGTTTATGTGTCAAATGGCACTTTCAGCCTTTTCTTCCAATGAAGCATGGCTTCTTGACAGCCACCCTACCTCGGGGGTTAATTTCTGATGAGGCTTCATTGATTTTCTTCAATTTCCTAAAGACATTACTTTCAGATACATCTGCTGTAGATAAAACCTCTTAGCAACTTCTTGCAAAATTACTATTTATTCCAATTAAAAATAATGTAAATGTAACTTTTTTTGTCTTTGCTAAGCTATCAGTTTTGCTATATCCCTAAAGTTTGGTAACACAGTCCTATGAAAATGGTTGGGTATGGGAACTGGACTATTAAAAGCAGCCACTGTCCAAAGAAAAACTTTAAAAGAAAACCTTTAAAAAGCCTGCAAAGATGCTCAGGACCACTTTAAAAGATTAAAAGAAAGTCTGGTTCCTTGGAAGCTAAAAACAAAAATAAAATGTGGATAGCGATTCAAGAGCTTTTCACAGAAACGTAATTCAATTCCTTCTTCTTTTCGCCATTGTAGTTTCATGAGGGAATCCTGGAAGCATGCTTGTTTATTCTAGAGAAGAGTGACATGCCGCCATCTGGTCGAATGGATCCTGTCAATGTTGTCAGAGTCATATCTGCCATGGTAAACTTATTTTTATAACAAAATAAAGAAAAATTGTGAATATGTTACGATTTAGACTAAAATACCAATAATTTCTCAAATTCCTGAAAGAATTTTTTTTCCACACAAAACAAATCCCCAAAATGATCATGTCTCTACATCTCTTTGTCTTTTTTTTCCAGATAAATGCTCAGGATGATTTGGGAGTTCTGGTTGGGAACTGGTCAGGAAATTACTCTAGTGGGGTTTCTCCTGCGGCATGGAGCAGCAGTGTGGAGATCCTGAGGAAATACCACTCCACCAGTGGAACACCAGTGTGTTATGGACAGTGCTGGGTCTTCTCTGGGGTCACTACAACAGGTGAATGTCATAAAAAAAATAAACAAACAACAAACAAAAACCAAACAGAAGCTGCATTTTGTGGGGTTTTGAAAGCCAGTAGAGTGTTTACCATTTCTAACTTTTTTTAAATATAGTTGAAATCACTGCAAAAACATCATCTTTACATTAAACAGATGGTGATTTTGTTAGACAACACTATGATTAGGAGCAGAGCAGCAGCTTTTCAGTGCTTTTAAATGGACCGCAGCTGAACTCTTAGACCAAGAATAAACTTGCTTGTGTTCATGTTGGCATCTGCCTCCATCATGAGTGGAATTGTTCACATACTTGCTTCTGTACTATGCTTCTTATTGAAAGATTCCACTAGGAGGCAGCCTAGAGAATCCAGTTTGGAAAGAGTTGTAGAATTTGTGGGAAATTAGCTGCAGCAGAAAGGCATTTGATGAAATTGCTGAGCCAACTCAGGCATCTGATGACAAAACATGGTGGGCAAAACACCCCATTGGTAGCACCCCCACTGCGTTTCTCCATAAGCTTCCTCCATGCATGGATGTAATGGTCTTGAACTTGATTCCACATAATTTTACAAGTCAACTTCTAAAATGACTGATCTCTCTCCAGCTAATGTGTCAACCATATTCAAGCATATCGATCACTGTGCAGTGGAAATCATTGATCCTACAGAAGAGATCATTTCAGACTTGGTCAACAAACTTGTCTTTGAAACTTACATGTGGTCATATTGGTCCCAACACTGCCCCTACCATTTCCTTGCAATGCAAACATGTAGGATTCATTTCTGATGACATGCACAAATGACTCTTCAAACACAAAATGTGCGAGGCAGCTGTGATAAACACAAAGAAGCAAAAATATGTGAATGAGAGCTTTGTTGGTGTTTCAGCTGTGTGACATACTGTATAAGAGTAGAAAAGCAGCAAACTAGATGCAAACATCATGAACATAGTAGAAGGTCATGAATACAGTAATTAGCATATGTCAGTTTCTTGCTACTTTTAGCAATCATTGCTGGTACTGTCTATAGTAAGTGGTGGTAAGCTGTACAGCAGAAGGCATGTGACAGGAGGGTACTGTGTGTTCATTCTGTGTGTGCACACGTAAAGAGGCCACAGAGGATCCCTAAGAGTGTTCCCCATGTGCTCCATGTCAACTCAATTAACAATCCACAAGAATTTTTGATCTTATCAGTCCCTTTTCATTAGCCCTTACTGTAACACAACAGAACACTCCAGTCATTGTGTTTATTCGGGGAACCTCACGTGATAGCTAGCTGACTTTAGCACATAGCCTTATAGTTAATTTACACCCTAAATACCATGCACTGGCATTCCTGTCATACCTGCTACTTTTGTCACAAATGGAGCTACATGTGTTGCTTTCAATCACCCAGAGTGATAAAACTAGTCCCGTCATCATGACAGAAATATATGAAACATTATTGTCAAATTCAAGTCAGCTCAGTTATTAAATAGCCTTACAAATGCAATTATATTGTATCTGTCTGTCCTTGTTTCAGTGCTGCGCTGTCTTGGGATACCCGCTCGTAGTGTGACCAATTTCCAGTCTGCCCATGACACTGATGTATCCATCACTACAGACGTGTATTTTGATGAGAATATGCAGCCAATTGACCACCTCAATAATGACTCTGTCTGGTAAGATGTGAAAATTTTCAGGGACATGCTAATAAAAACACCTGCTATTAAAAACTATATCCTGAAAATGCACTGCATATATAGATCTACTCCAAAAGCCATCTCCTCTAAACGTGAAACCCCAGAGAAGTCATGGGCTTTCAATTACCTGCAACTCTGCTTTTTGAAGAAAGTAATCTTCGATCTGTCATTTATTGATCTCCTCAGTATGACAAAACGAGAGTTCAATTTCTCATTCCATGAGGCTTTTTAATACACTTTTGACGCATACAAAGAGGCATTAATGTAGTAGGTTAACTGGATCCACTGATTTCAATAATTTTTTTAAAAAATTTAAGCTAAGCTAGCTGTTTTCTAATCTATGCTAGGCTAATCTAGCTGTGGTGTTGAGGGAGCAGATGCCATAGTGTTGTTAATCCTATTAGCTGCATTGGCAAAAATGTGGATAACCCTCCCTATTCAAATAAAAATAAAATTAAACCTATTTCTTTTTAGGAATTTCCATGTATGGAATGATTGCTGGATGGCTAGACCAGACCTGCCTCCTGGCAACGGAGGTTGGCAGGCCGTTGATGCCACTCCCCAGGAGACGAGTCAGGGCACCTTCTGCTGTGGCCCTGCCTCTGTCAACGCCATCCGCTTGGGTCAAGTCTACCTCAAACATGACACACCTTTTGTCTTTGCTGAAGTGAGTGCAAATGTTCTTAACTAGGGATCTCTATGATGGCAAGCTATAATCACTAAGGATTTTCAAAGATAATCTTTTAAGCTGTAAAAAAGAAATCTAACTTTTTCCCCCAGCTTTTTTTCTTGTGTTCCTGAGATAAATTATCTATGGTGATGTTACAGAGTGGAATTTCATTGCTTTTTACGCAAAATGCACATTTGGGCTCAACTTCATCATCGGTATAAAAAGCTGATAATCTTTATTGTTATTTTCTTGCCAGGTCAACAGTGATAAAATCTACTGGCAGAGAAACCTGGATGGTACATTCAGCCAGATTCACAGTGAAAAGAAAGCCGTCGGCCGCTGCATTAGCACTAAAGCAGTGGGCTCCGAAGAGCGGGAGGACATCACACATCTGTACAAACACGAAGAAGGTACTGACAAGCACATTTTCCCTGACTAATTGCTAGCTTAGATTAATGTCTAAGAACCAGACAGAATGCCTTCTTAACTACATGGAACTCCTGAAAAGTGATGATTAAATCATTTCATTCTGCATAGATCATTTTTTTCGGCACAGATTCCTTCCAGCAGCCACTCTTCTTCACAATATGAAAATATGCCTCTATGTTTGCTTTATTTGGAAGAACTTTGTGCCATATCTCTTGTATCTTTCAATAAATCATGGATCCATGGACAGAATGAGACGCACTAACCCCTTCCTCCCTTTTCTCATCCAGGTTCAGAAGAGGAACGTATTGCTGTGGAGACTGCTTGTCGCCATGGCAGCAAATCAAAAACCTACTATCCACCCATTGAAGAGGATGTATGTGTGGAGGTTAAAATGGAGGGCGAGGGGCCCAGGATGGGAACTGACGCCCAGCTGAGTATTGTGGTGAAGAACCTAAGCTCACAACCACGTCAGACAACTCTGTACAGCCAGGTGGCCGTCATGTACTACACTGGTGTGCTGAAGAACGCTATCAGAAAGAATGAAATACCTGTGGAGCTATTGCCTAATGAAGGTGTGATTTCTACCGACATTAATTGCTCATACTTAATCTGCTTAGTATTACATCACAAATTTATGTGCATAATCTGTCAAAGTTCTGAGAAAAACCAAACAAAAAATACATCAGTGGCTCTATCGGGTGTGCCATGTCTTTTGGTAGTAGGACACCGTACAGTATTTATGGAAATTGTAAAAAAAAAAAAAAATGAGAAAAGAAAAGAAGAAAACCTGTAAAATTTCTCTGGAAATAAATGGGATTTTGCAGAAATATGTGAAAAACCAAGCACACTTTGGAGCCCAATAACTCAGACACATTCTGACATAGAAGCTTCATTCAAAATTTAAATGGACCAAAAAAAAACAAACAATTTGTCTCTGAAAAGGCTATTTTAATCTCGTTTACGATTTTGACGCAATCTCTGTTTACATTTGATGAAATTTTGGAAATTCCCTTCATAGAGTCCACACAGGTGATTAATGAAGTCATGCACTCTAATTTAAACTTTTCAGAAGTTTCACAGTTTCTCCTGTATTTATACAAATTGTACATCAAAACGTAGGCAATTTTCTCTTCTTTCACCCAACATGACCATCATTGTGATAGCCCTTATGGTTTTCGGTCAAATTGCCTTACAGTGCAGAATGCACCCACCCCACACTCCATTGACTTAGATTCATTTTTCTCCTCAAGTCAGGAGGTAAGGGGTATATTTAACTTGCCATAAAACTGCGTAAGAGATGGCAGAGTCACACAAATTACACCCGTTATTTCAGCAGACCTTTCTGCTGCTCACAGTTGAATTTTCTTTTGATACAACATATTATTTTTGAACAGCTACTGTTTTTTGAGGGGTGCGCTGAGCCTGAAACCAACTGAAACCTGTACCTTTATGTCTGCCTCTGTGTTACTTAGAAAAGATAGTACTGCAAATCTTTGAAGCTAACAACCAGCAAGAAAGTAAATATCTGTTATGCAGAATTGTTCCCTTGTAAAACCTTCTTTTTTTATAGAAAAAACCATTGAATGGGTCCTGCCCTACCAACAGTACCAGGAGCAACTGGTGGATCAGGCAGCACTGATGCTGACATTATCTGGAAGAGTCAATGAAACCAAGCAAGTGATAGCCAACCAAACAACCTTCAGGCTCCGTACACCTGACCTCACCATCACGGTAGGCTTTTAAATAGCATTTGAGTAAAAATTATTTTCCCACTTTCTCTTTAATCGCTAATGGTTTTCTTGTCTTGCAGCCTGTGGGCGAAGCTGTGGTCGGTAAGGAAATGGCAGCCAAGATTACCTTCACTAACCCTCTGCCACGCACACTCAAGCAAGTGGTGTTCAGAGTGGAGGGCCTGGGTCTCCAGAAGGGTCACGAAGTGGTTGTCGGGTTAGCAATCTTCCCTCCCCTTATTACCATCCATATATCTCTTCCCCACAGACTTTGTTCTTCTCCAGACTAACATTTCTCTTTTCATTGTCCCTTTCAGTGATGTTGGAGGTCACTCCACCGTGACACTGACTGAGCACTTCATCCCCAATCAGCCAGGACCCAGGAAGCTGGTGGCATCTCTCGACTGCAAACAGCTCACACAAGTGCATGGAGTGGCTGACATTGTTGTTTATGAACAACAGGAGTGAACCACAACATGCAGGTCCTCTCATATCATTTTTACTTAGAGGATTAAAGCTGAGAGCTTCTATTCTACTATTCTAATATTCTAAGTGTGCCAAGTCCCTGTACTTTAAACATTTTTTTATTCTGTACTTATGCTAAATTTGTAATTTTGATATATTAAAACTACAAATAGACAATTAATAACTGTAACATTATCAGCATTATTATGCTTTTTTATTTCAGTACTATAAACACATTTTTGACTTGCTGTGGTGAAGTATGATGCAGGATTTACAGTTAATGTGTACACAGCAGCCATAGTATTTTTATTAATATGCATTCATGCAGTGAAGTTTTAAATTTATTCTAATACAAGTGCAATTCAAGACTCTGAAAAAAACATGTGAAGATGCAAAGTTACCATTTTGTGATAATGTAAATAGTGTATGGGTATTATTCGGTTAGCTTGTCATAATGTGAAAAGTACTGACAAAATGAACTTCACGTGGCTTTAACTGGGGGAATGAAAAGCAAAAAAACTTCACCTCCAAACATTGTTTTTAATATTCTTGTATTTCTTCATCATTCTAACTCTAAGCACTTGACATAAAATGTGAAGGAAACTATGTATAACCATCACAGTATTTATCTACATCATCTACCTGGAATGTTTTTGTATCTGTGTTGTGTTATTAATAAAACTCATGGAAAGCTACCCATGAATCACTTGATTCGATGAGACCACTGGTTAAAAGGAGAAGCATGTTAAAATGAGCTGAGCTTCACACAGGAAACAAGTTTATTTTTCCATTTCTGCAATCAAAGAGTTTTAAAGTACCAAATTGTAGCCCGCTGTTAGAACAATGCCCCAATCTCAGGTGTGCAAGTTGAAGCAGGAGACACACCTTAGCAACATGTCATTAAAGATGACTGATGTTTTTAGAGCTGCTTCAAATGGCACATAATCAGCGGTGGTATTGCGTCATCTCATGCTAACATACTGTGTTGATTTAACACTGTAACTCAAGTCTTTTTAACATTTTTATTTACTGACTTTCTTTATTATATCTTCATTATATCAGATCCTAACTTCACTTTAACAAGGGTCAAAACTCTCCTCTATCCATGAAGTAAAATGAATCATTTAGTCTTTCTAATGAAAAGAACAGAAAAGTCAGTGTCCAAGAATATCTGCTGCTACTGGAGTAGCTGGCTTAAAGATGTTTCTGTATTCTAATTCTCATGTTTGCACTAGATTTTGAAGTTTTTATAGCTGGTTGATAGCGGAATCAAGTAAGGAAAATATGATAAATACATATAATAGGGTTCTGTCTTAATGTAAATACATAGGTATTCCAAGTTCAAGGTATTTCTACTGTAAAATATTGTACTTCTCACTGTTATTTAATTTATTAGGCAGCCATGGCTGATTTACTATAATCAGTAATCAAAAATAAATAAATGAGTAATTATTATTCAAATCAACTTTCAGACTTGGCTTGTCCTGGTTTAACCAGCCATTTAATGCACAATAACTAGAACTTAACCCGGGTTTGCAATATAGGCACCTAGTCTATCAGTTTTTTGAACGGTAGTGATTAAGTAATTATTTTTTCTGTTCTTCTACTTTAAATAGAAAAGTTTGAGGTCTAACTCTTTATTTTTTACACAAGCTGAATATTTAATTTCACAGGGTTGTGGTTGAGTTAGTTGATTGGCTGGTTGGCTGACTACAAGTGTCCTGCTGACCTTCAGCTGCTGCCCTTTATACTTGTTTCCTTCCATTTCTACCTCATCCTTTGTCTTGCTGGTCTGAAGGCTTGACACAGGCACAACAACGCAGAGGGGCTTTGGGGGTTCGTGTAAGAACTTTTTTGAGGACGGAAATGTTACACCCATCCTTGTCCTCGCTGGCCTTACAACGACAGCGGTAAATTAGGTTACTTTCCATTATTTCTTACAGCCTGAACCAGTGAGATAGTTGATAAGAGGTATGCCCTGTAAAGCATGCAAAGAAAACATTCCTGGCTTCTGCTCACTTTGGATCCCTTTATCTCTCTTGACTGTCAAAATTTTGCTTTTCATCCAAAGTATTTGTTACAACTCATTTATTTGTAGATATCTAAAACAGTCTTCTAAAAAGTTGATAATAATGAAAGACAGTGGTTGATATAATTATTTTACTTTAGCAGAAATCTGGCTGTAACTCTTAAAACTAACATAAAATAGTAATTTCTCTCACCATCCACATTTCTTTTTCTGAGTACCCCACCAAACATCCTATTTCCTTGGACGTTACTTTTATAGCTAAGTTCGGTCATAAAAAAATATATTGAAATTTGAGCCGTGTTTAGACGTCCGACGCGGACCAGATTTAGTAAAAAGTACTGTTGTCTTTTCTAAAAAGGAAGGTATGTATGAAGTCGAGCGTTGTAAAGCTGCTATGCCCCCTCAGCAGTGAGTAAAATAGTGCTCCAAGCTGCCAGACAGCGGTGGAACAGACCTGGTATCTGCACAGCTGACAGGCTTCTCAACTGAGACATCAGTAGAGCCAAAGTCAGTGATTGGTACTGTTCAGTTTTATCAGAGATTCATTTTTTTATTTGATGTCCTGGTAAAAAAAAACAAACAAAAAAAACCTTTTGGACTGAGTGTCAGCAGCAATTTCCACCTGCTGCTTCAGAATCATCTAAAACACACAGACAGTTTAAATGAAGAACAAGACTATTTTCAAATGGTTCCAGAAAAGTGAGAAAATTTTATGAAAAAAAAAAAAGTGATAGAAAATGCAGCCTTGATGCAAAATTGGTTTGATTAGTTTCTCAAAAATTTGTTCAGCTGATGTGGCCAGTTAGGAAAATTTTAACTTATAATTGTGGATGTACTCCCCCCTGTCACTGAGTTTGGCCCATCCAGCCACTGGTACTTTTCCCATTCTTCAAAATAAAACTGTAAAAAAACAAATAAATCTCAGAAAGACAGATTTTCCAAACACATTTTCTCTGTACCATTCAATATTCCTTCAATTCTGACCAGTTTCCCAATCCCAGCTGATAAAATCATCTGTACATTATGATGCTGCCACCACCATGTTTTGCCATGGGGATGGTGTTTTTGGGGTGAAGAGCTGTGTTGGCTTTGCAGCAACCATGGTGTTTTCCTTGAGGGTCAAAACAAAAACCTCTTATTTTAGTGTCACCTGAGGAGCCTCGGATCATATATCTGTGTTTTCCACTTTTGCTTAACTTTTCTTTACACATTTATAATTATTATCATTGTCATATGTATTTATGTGTGTTTTGCTGGTCACTTCTAAAGTTTATATTGGTCAAATCAAGTTGTCTTTGCTGCAGAGTTTTCTTGCTCCTTTAGTATTACCTTTGGTCTGACTCTGAAGTAATTGTTTAGCTTATTCATGGGCTTAAAAGCTTCATGCATACATGCAACTTAAAAAAATATTTTGAATATGTTTGAAGTATATTTATTTTACTTCATTTTACTTCAACACACAAATTATTTTTAGGGATTAATAACAGCTGGAACATTATTTCAATAAGTCTTGAATTTTATTACACTTAAGAAATTCAGAGTCAAAACCAGTGTCAAATCCAAATCATAGTATTGTACATAAATTAAGTCACAATGATTTATTTATTTATTTATTTATAGAAAACAGAATAGCTATTTAAAAATCTGCTCTGGGTCTTCTGAGGAAAAAACACCCTTTGTAAATTAGTTTTCTCTGTTTAGAGACCTTGTTTATAGGTTTTAATCCACACTTACACTACACAGTCATAATGCTAAAATATATTTGTGTGCATCCAATAAAATCCTAAAACTGTTAAGAAAAATATATGCATTTCTATTTTTGTTCATTTACGTCTCCCTTTCAGCATGGGGCTCATCCTTTTAATCAGTGTTAATATGACTAGATTTCAAAGTTATGGGGTAGGTATATTTAATAAGATTCAGTGGTAGGAAGTAAACCTACATCCAGAACTGCTGGTAACTCCTCTCTTTCTCCTTCCCCTCAAGTTAGGAGTCTGAGTGTTATCCTTGACATCACAATCTTTCCAATCTCACATCAATAACATCACTCGTTCAGCATTTTTCCTTCTACGTAACATTAATCGCTCTCGCCCCTCCCTTACCCCCCATCCTCCGCCACCGTCCTTGTCCACAGCCTTGTCACCTCCTGGATTGATTACTGCAACACCTTCTTGTTTAGTTTTACTCAAAACCCCTGCATAAACTTTAACTTGTCTAGAACTCAGCCCTTCATATTATAAGCAGAACCCCCCTCACCCACCACATCTGCTTCACTGGCTTCCTGTTAAACATTGCATTGACTTGAAAATCCTTCTGTATACATTCAAGGCCATCCACCACCTTTCCCCTCCATATTTGTCTGAGTTGGTACAGATCAATGCTTCATCCCAGACCTTCCTCCTCTCTTCATCTTTCTGTCAGAGATATCATCTCTTCTCCACTTTATTCATCCAAACTTAAAATTTACCGTATCAAAATTGCTACTCCATATAACTTGATTCACTCCCCAGCATTTAATTAATTTCTCTTTGATTTTATTTTCTCTTATCTGGTGATTCAGCATTTGCATTTTATGATTCATGCTGAGTTTTATTGTACAGTGTCCTTGTATGTTTTGAAAGGCACTTTAAAATAAAATGTATTATTATTGGTATTGTTTTATGTTGATTCTTTTCAAATATGAACATGGTACAGAATAAGCTTCTAGTTCTAGTTTTCAAATCTGTGAGGCTTTCTAAGTCCAATTTAAACTGAAAAAAAAAGTATGTTAATATTAAATATTTTGAATGGTTTTAGTTTGTTTGCATTTGACATTTGCTAAACTACCTGATCTGACTGGGAGAAACGGATTAAAAATACCACTTGTTACTGACCTCTGCTGGTTATTTCATGCATTGCAAGTAGGTTTTCCAAATAGACATTTTAATTTGTGTAAGGGTATAAAATACAGACAAAATGTGTGACATAGAGTGAAACAACATGAAACAGACACCAGAGGCAAAAAAAAACGTGTCAGGCACATGTTAAAGTGTGAGCCAGTAGCTGGAGGGCTGCTACATAATAAATTAGGCCAGTTCATCCTGAGAGATGAATTTACACTGGATATCGTAGTTTGGCTGATGTGTGATCAGAAAGTCCATCATGAAAATAAATATATTTTACTCATTATACTAATACACTGACTAACAAAAATGCAAGCAAAGAGCTTCACTAAAGTATTATTAAGAATTGACTTTAAACTCATGTCTGCGTATGCCTCAAAACACTACATCAACTTGATTCACATGCAAATGATGCAGTGTTAAAACCACCACAATAAATTGTCTATGGTACTTTCAGTCCTTGCAGAGCATCACAGGTGTGTTCAGTCGACAGATTTACAAATACTTTCCACCACTCTGTTGAACTCTTCTGGCTGGTCAGCATACACATGGTGCGAGGCTTCATTTATCAGCTGCAAAATGGAACAAACAAGGAAAGTGCTGTCATGGCCCTACTAACATTTCCATTTTAAACCTAATTTAAAGGTTACTCATTTAGAGTGCAACTGGACAATTTTAGGTTCACAGCTGTATAAAGTTCATGTGTATCTCTGTCTGCACTCACCAGCACTCTGGTGTGGGTCTGGCTCCTGATTTCGGCCATTCTGTCCCCAGATGAGCTGCTGACCCAGGAACGGCCTCCGTACAGCAATGTGACAGGCATCTTTGGAGGCAGCAGATGGACCCGCTGCAGCATGGGCCTCTTAGCCCAGCCCAGGGTCTCCGACATGGCTCGGAAACCCACTTCTCCACTGGAAGAGAGATGGGAAAAAGAGAAATGAAATGAAAATTTTGCTTTTTTTTCACTGTCAGAAATGAGATTTTGGGATAGGTGGTGGGCTTTTTTGGACATACCTTGGACTTTGGGCATTACAGTGGTAGATGTACTGCGTCATAGTGTCGTCATCAAACAGATCTTCAAATTTTCTTTTAAAATCAGGCCGGAATCTGTTCACCAAGCCTGGACCTGAATCAGTTATGATGATAGGAGAATATTACAACATGACATATTTCAACAGCAGATTAATTTCCACTTCTTACCCCATGGGCCTGCTGCTCTGATGACAGCCAGCGGGTTGAAGAGGGAAACAATCGATGCAAGAACTTTCACCCAGCGGGGAGGAGACGGCCTCTTCCCTATCTCTGAGCTCTGACCCTCCTGGGTCTGTGTCTGAGATCGTTCAGGGAAGCCCCATGGATCCACCAGGATAAGGTGTGACACCCTACAGGATACAGTACAACACATTACCAGGTGGTATCTGTTATCAGCTTGCATGTAGAAAAAGGTGCAGTGCAATGCTGCTTTTCAGTAATCCTCCACTGGGACCAAGTGATAGAAAATAATATTGTGATCATTTTTTTTGCCATGTCGCTTAGATGTACATATAATTCACAACTTTTCTAAGTTTGCCAGTATCACAAATTCTACCACAACACAATTTGTATTTGATTTAATTCAGGAGCCAGTGATCAGAATAAGACTACATCACATGCTAATGTAACACAGTCACTTCCACCATATTAAATCAGAAAGAGCAAATAAAACATTAAAATATAATTTCATTCCTGAGCTCAGACTTATAATGAAAATTAATCTGTTCTTTTAGTAAAAATAGACGGTACCACATTCTGCTAAATGAGCTTTAAAATGTTCACATCATGAAAAAGAAAACAAAGAATAAAATCAATTTGCTTGATCAGTATTTTAAGTCTGGATTGATGTTTTTGGCTCAATAATCACTGGATTGATGTGTGGGTCAAAGTGTTGTTACACCCCTAGTAAATATAACCCACTTCACTGCACTTATGTTCCACAGACCACCATTTTTTTCCAACATAGACGACCAGATGTGCAGTCCTCCAAAAGTCTAACAAAGCGTGACCCTTGGAAATGGAACTATGCACTGGTCAAATGCTGATTGGCTGAAAGTTTGTTCAAATCAGGAGGGACCAAACAACCAATTTAATAACGAAGCTAAAGGACCAACGGCACCAACACGAACAGCCTACAACTCAGGTTGCTCCACATATTTCTGATACTGCCCCCAAGTGGCAGGAAAATGCTACAACATATAGAAATACAGGTAAGAGCTTTCAGAGATCTTCAGACTCGAATATGTTCTCGTGCGCTTTTTGAATTCCAGTTTTTTGTTTGACTAGCAAAATTAACTTATTTCTAATGTTATGTGGACATATTGATTATAGGTGTGTTTTTTGAAGAGGACAATCTAAAGATAAAGCATAACGGTGAGGCTGTACCCTCCTCCATATAATACTTTGAGAAGAAATGCAGTTTAGCAGGACCACTGCGTTAAGAAGGATAAGTTGTAAACACAAGCTGATATAGAAAAACATGCCTCAAAAACAAAAAGTCATTTTTACTCAGAGATTGGGCAACTAATGCCACCAGAAAGAAAGCATGCTGGCATTGATGAAGGATTTTCTCTGTTTGTTACAGACTTTCACATTGCATACTGTAATCTGATCCAATGATGAAATAACAATATTGATTATTGCAGTTTTAATTGTAAGCTGAAGGAAATTGTTTGGTAAAACACATGTATTTTGTTCTCATAAAAAACTTTAATTCCACACCAGTAAAAAGAAATGAATAAATTAAGCTCTAGCCAGCATGAGAGGTTTAGCTTAATGTGGAAATTGGCTGACATAAAGTAATAAAATCACCCCACAGGCACATCTTGAGGTCACTAACTGAAACTCTGTATTTTGTTGGTCAAATGCTTGCATTAGGCTCTGTGTGCAAAGATAAGCTAAACTTTCCAGCTGCTAACGGCAGATCCATAATTATTACTGCCACGCATTGCAGCAACTTTCCCTTCAGCATCGTCAGTGGTTAACTGTGTTGCTGATGCAGGCCTGCAGGATATTTAACATGTCAAAATGTACAGTGGTGCTTGAAAGTTTACGAACTAGACTATCATGACAAGTCCTTGCTGCCATAATACAACCTGAATAGTCTGCCTGTGCATCGCAGGGCGGACACAGATGCAAATAATTGAATTCAGATTTCTCTTCTCAACTAGTTTTTATTTTATTTCTAGTTTTCTTCAGTGGCTGAGAAATTAAAGGGTTTGGTTTACAGTTTTAAGCTTTCTAGAAAATTCTACCATTTGAAAGAAAGCCTTAGGTCCTAATGAATTACGCATGACACAGCCCACTTAAACTCAGTTGCTATCCCATTGATTAGAACCACATGACTCAAATTATACTAACAAATTAAATGCATATCCTACTCAGTCACATAGTTTTGCCACTCATTAAAGTATGTATAATTTTTCTCTGTTAATGCATTTTTAGCTATGCTATTTTTGTCTAAATAGGTGCAGCTGGGACCAGATCCAGATAAATCTCAAGAAAAAGGAAATTACCCAACAAAGAATGGCTGGAGAATGATGAAGTTAAGGTTTGGGAATATCTCTGCAGTAGCCTCAGTCACACTAAGCTTGGGGAGGATGTGTGAATAAACCCACCATCATGTTAAAGTTGAGACTCTTAAGTGGATTTTCTTTAGTTAATTATGGATCTGCCATTTGCAGCTGGACATGAAGTATGAAGTATAGACATATTCAAAAAGGTTCACAACTTTTTAAACATCGCTGTATAATTCTCAAGACAAAACAGAAAAGTCTGCAATGTTTTCCATATTGTTTTAGGTTGCATCAGCATCTGCATCCTTTACCTAGAGGGGTACTGGATAGCGTAAGAGGTAGCCAGGTAGCCCCCAAGACTGTGTCCCAGCAGGATCATGTTCTCCAGACCTACAGATTCCCTCCATTGTTCAATAGAGTCAACAAACTGCTCCTCTGCCTTGGCAGCATCTGAGGGGAAGTAAGGTCTGGAACTTCTGCCAAAACCTAGGAGGTCAAAGGCGTAGACGGGTCGTGAGTGGCTCAGAGCATCCAGGTTCCTGATCCACAGTCCGACTCCTCCTCCAAAGCCATGGACCATTACCAGGGGAGTCTTATGTGCTGGAGGAAAAGCAAGAACAGGAAAGACACGAGGCCCAGTGTCACTGATAATACAATGCATAATCTGAAGGACACACCTGTTGCCTCAGAGTAAAGAAACAAAGACTGGGATGAGATTGGCAAAGGCCAGTACCTTGTTCTGCAGGTTTACAGGCCGACTTTTTGGTGAGGGTTAGAGTCCATATTCGGTTCTGGTTTGGAAGGGTCACAAATCTGGCCCACAGGTCATTCTGAATACCTGTTATGAGGAGTAATGGAGGTGTAAGCAATATTTCTAAATTAGCGCTCTGTGGTTATGTAATCACCCAGTGTAGGGTATGTCAACAGTCTTACAGGCGAGAATCTTGGACTCTGTAGTCTTCAAAAGGGACATGGAGGTTGGACGCCAGGAAGGCCACCAGCTCCAGATTGAACTTGACCTAACCAAGTTGAGATGGGAAGAGTGGCATGCCAGGAATGAAGTGATAGCAGATCGTGGAGCTGTTCAATACAAGCTGAATGAATATGACCAGCTCTTTAAGAGAAAGTCCAATGTGCACTACACACTATCATTATTTGCATGAGCTCACACAAAGGATACACAGCCAGGGGACACATTTTATAGCCATCATGCTGTAAATCAAAGACAAACCCACACCTTAAAAACAGATTAAGCTTTTAATGCATATTATGCTTAGTCATGAGCTTTTATTAGTAATAATTACATAACAATGCAACTGGTTTCTTACCTAATACTTTTAGTTTCCAAACTGAAACAAAGAAAGTGAGTAAACTAAGCTAAATTGGGATCATCTTGTGCTTTCCCAGTCTGTCTGATGGTAGAAATGGACCAATGTCTTGTTTATCCCTCCGCCTTCGGGCAACCAGGTACCTGTCACCTCAACAATGATGCAGCTAAAATTTGCTGAGTCATTCAGATTAGTGTCACTCACCACTGCTCTTTTTCTATATACCCAGTTACAATTATAAAAGACCTGTTTATTGGAATCAAGACAGTCTGGTTTAATGACTATTACCACTCCTGTGGGGGTCCTACTTCTTAAGCATTACCTTGACAGTGTTACATAACACAGGAAGTCAGTGACAGGTTGCATTTGATGTAGTTTTATTTTGCTTGTGTCTTATTCATGTTCCATATAGCCAAGTGATGATAGTTTTTATGTTAAAATGCTGTAAACTTAATGACCACATTTCCACGTGTTAAAAAAGTGTTAATTTGACTAATTGTAACACATTACAGGCAAATATAATGTGAACATGAACATTTAATAAAGCCTAGACTATAAAATTAATGCAAGTACAATGGCAAAAATTTTGTTAAATTCTGCTCACACATACTAATAAATGTCTTCACACCTACAGTTTATCTAAGACACAATATGATGTAAGCAAAGTGAAATTGTACGGAGGAGAGATGTATTTAGCTGAACTACTCACTCTGTTTCACAGTCGTTCTGCATTGGAGCCGTGGTTGTAGCGGGATCCATTAGCTGACATATTCCGGTCATAACATTCAGATGAAACAAGAGTGACAACACACTATCCCTTTGCTGCTTTGAAATTACATTAAGTCCTCTATGCTAATTTCTCATGTTTTGTAACCCGTGAATTCCAACGTCATCTGACGGGGACAAAGATCGTCTCTACTAAAGATGCCATTACTGTAGCAAATAATACACTGTTTTATATTTATTACGAGTGAGATATTCGTTATTCGAAATTTAAACATAGGGGGAAAAAAGTCGTATTCCTATGATTGAACTTCATACTCGTCTTTCAAGTACAAAACGCGTGAGAATAACACCAGCACAGTCACATCTCCAAATGCTGTAAGAACACACCATCTTCATTTTATCTACCTCTCTATGTTCTGTGGTAGTCGACACCAGTGCCATTTAAATAGCTCGAAAGAGACGCCTCCTCTTTCCGGGGTACTCGGAATATTTTGTGAGCAACACCAAGTCCGCTTCCGGTTAAGGAGGACACGTCACTTATTCGACTGAGGAAGAGAACCCGTGCAAATCTCGCATTAAAGCTATAGTTTGTAAAAGAAAATCTAAGCATGTCGAGCTCGGTCTTGTCGGTTATTTCTCGGTTTCTGGAGGAATACACCACCACAACCCCCACTAGGCTGAAAGTGGTGGACGCATACTTGCTTTACATCTTGCTAACAGGAGCGCTGCAGTTCCTTTACTGCCTACTCGTCGGCACCTTCCCATTCAATAGCTTTTTGTCGGGCTTCATTTCATGTGTGGGCTCTTTCATTCTCGCAGGTAAATATCCAGATAATTATAAAATGTATTTTCCTGCCAATTGTACTATTTTTTGTCCCTCAGGTAAAGGTTTTCCCTCTGTAACTGGACTTGTGGCCTTTGGTCGCGCGTGCAGAAGCAAGCTAGCTAACCAAGCTAAAACAAATAATGACTTGTATTGTAAATTTTATTATTATTATTAAAAGCGTAATTTCAGTGTGTAGGGAGCCAAATCGGTTGACCAGTTAAATTAAAATGTACAAAATCACCAACTTGTACTTCACATTCATCCGAAGTCCGAAGATTTTATTTAAAAATTTTTTTAAAACCTTTAACGTCATGCACTTGCACCAGTGTGGTTCAGAGCAACAGCATTAATTAATGATAATAAAAATTAAAAATCTAAAGAGATCTAAAGAGAGCAGAGGGCTTCCATGTTTAGGTGCCTGGGAAGCAGTTGGGAGGGGTTAAGGACCTCTGTTGGCTCACTGGGGACTTGATCCTGAGTTCTCCAGACCTAAGACCACTGTTGTAACCACAAGGCAAGGCCAATTTATTTGTATAGCATATTTCATGCACAAGACAATTCAAAGTGCTTTACATAAAACATTTCAGCAGGGTGCAGAAAGCAATACAAGTGCATTAAAAAAAACAAAGATTAAAAGAAATGCAATTATTGAAATAAAAACTGAAGGAAGATGCTAAAATAAAATGGATAAAATGCAAGGAATAAAGTTCCAGTGTGGGAAAAGACAATATTAAAATATGATTCCAGCTTAAAAAAACCAGATGTAGATTTTGACTTCTAAATAAAAACTGTTGAAATGCAGCAGAGAACAGGTGGGTCTTTAACCTGGATTTAAATAAACTGTGTTTCAGCTGATCTAAGGCTTTCTGGGAGTTTTTTCCAGACTCTTTAAGGATTACATTTACAGCATACAGGACATAAATGAATAAATTCAGTTTTCAGAAACATAAAGGAATGGTTCCGCATGAAGAAAAAAAGGAAAAAAAGCGACGTGATGGCTGTGATAAGGTGCACCCCATCCCTCTGCCATATTACATCAGCATTAAATGTAAATAATAGTGGAGGAGAATCTCATTCTGACCAAAAAGTAAACTGGCTCAGATAAACAGTCTTTTAGCCATTAATTGATTCATAGTTCAAATAACATGAAGCAGTGATGAAATTGTGAAAATACAAGAGACTCCTGTCAGTAATAATGAGACATAATGATTCATGTTTGACTAGACTCGCATAATAACTTTGAATAGGTTGGTCGTAATCAGTTGGTTTTTGGGAACAACCATACATGCATGCCTCATACATGCCACATGTAGCCATGTGACCTGGAAGTGCTTGATCAAATAAAATTTTACGTATAAAGTGCTTTTCATGCACAAAGCAACACAAAGTGCTTTATATAATAAAACAAGTTATGCATATTAAAAAAAAAAAAAGAAAATGCCCTCACATCAGAGTATATAACAGCAATTAAAAAACACACACCTCATATTTTCTTTCACACATGAACCAATAAAAATCACATGTACACCCACCCCTACCCCATGCGGTCCAGGTCTATCCCTTCTTGTTTTCCTTTAAACTGCTGGTGGACCAAGTTGCTCTTTAGGCAGTCCTGAAATCTTTCTGCTGCTTCTCCAGTCTTTCTGTTCCAGATGATGAACCTTAATGCAACATGGAGTGCAGCTGACCACTGTATTCTTTGTTCTGCTCGCTTGGATCCACTGAGGTGAACCTGCAGTTGGCAAAGAAGTGGTTCTATTAAAAATAAGCCAATCTCACTGAGGCTGCAGAGCAGAACAAGGACAGCTGCTGTCAGCTGCAATCCAAGATGCTGGAATTGGGATCCACAGGAGGAGCGACTGATTATACAGACAGCTGAGCACATAGTTATTAATCTGTCATAAAGGCTTTACAGGGGAACACTATATTTTGAAAAAATAATCTTGTACAAAACAAACATCCAAACTGTTCAAGTAATCTTGAAAATGGTTAGCTCAAGTCCTACTGCCTTCGTTATGGAGTTAAAGATAACAGTGAGTTCTCTTTGTCTTTTTCAGTGTGTCTTCGCATCCAGATCAACCCTCAGAACAAAGGAGACTTCTTGTCCGTTTCCCCAGAGAGAGCCTTCGCTGACTTCCTGTTTGCTCACACCGTCCTCCATCTTGTTGTGATGAACTTCATCGGCTGAATCAGACGTACATCAAACTAAGATCAACCCCTAAACTTTCAGAAGGTTTATATTCTACACATTTTTTTTAAAAAGGAATGTTGTGTTGTGTACTGCTCATGACCTTAAAGAGATTGAATTGCTAAATTTTTGCTCAGCTTTTAAGAATCTTCAGCGCCCACTTGTTTCCACGGCAGCCCTTAGCTTCATACTTCTTATTATCTCTTGTTTTCCTCTGCATCAGAACATTTTTTTTATGTACAAAACAGTTCACAACAAGAATCAATACCAGTCAGTGCATGGAAATAATGCAGCAAGTATCTTTTAAAGACACCAAAAAAGATTATTCTTTCAGTGGGAAATGACCAGACATGGAGGAACCATACCTTTGTCCTTTGAGTGCTTTCAGTCTTTCTTGTTGTTGCCTTGTACAGGGCTTAAAAGTATTCCGGCACCGTGCCGGATCTCTGGCTTTTCACTATGATTCAGGAAAAAAAAAAAACTATGGATATAGTGGTTGAGACTTTGAATTGTAGAAAATGAATTTAACAATGAACAATGTTAAAGTCGGAAATTACACATATTCATCTTCGAAAATAAGCAGAACTTGCTGCATATATTTCCAGTGTTTAGCAAATAATGATATGCCACACTTCGTTTTTCTCCGCCGAGTTAACCTGTAGCCTGAACGTTATCTCCGAGTGGTCTTAAACGCACCATCCAAGCTGATGATTGTTTCACCAAAATCAGAAAAAAGGAGAGTAAATTCATGAAGCCAGGGAAAGACGTCCTAATTGACAATGGCCTTAGAACCAAATGGCGCTGGGCATGGATAGAAGAAAGGGTGGAGACGACAAGCTTTTTGGGAGCTGGTGCCAGAAATTAAGAGAGCCAGGTAGGCCTACTTGTTTCTGTGTTGTGCTCGAAGAAGCTGGTGTATGCAACTAGTGGCAAAAAAGTTCTATGACACCACGAAGGAGACCCCGGCAGCAGTCCAACAACAAAGTCGTTTGGCGGGAGCAACAGCCACAGCTGACGTAGCGGCCCTGGTGACTGATCCATGTTAAAAGGGAGAGGAGAGGAGTCAAAGCCCAACCAAAAAAAAAAGAAGAAATAGAACAGGAAAAAAAACATGTCAATGAGCTGTGGTGATTGCACTGGAGGCTTCAGTTTAGCAGTTCTCAGTTTCTGAAGTAAACTGTATTTATTTTCTATCCATTTCTTATGCAGGTTAATCAGGTCTTGGAGCATTTTAACCTTTTTGTTGCTGTTGTTAATTGAACTGACTTGTAGTTTAGTGTATTAAATTGCATTTGTTTATTTTGTATTTTCTATAACCTAATTTGATATTGTTTTGAACAAAAAAACGATGGAAATGTTGCAATTTAAAATTACAATGTTACCTAAAGTTCACTGTTGCTCTGTAACTTTTTTTTTTTTTGCATAAATGGCCCTTTACTAAATTAAATGATTGCTAAATGAATAATTTAAATTAATTAGCCTGACTGAGTTTCACATGTCCTTATAACATTATTACCTTTACTTTCTAAAATTCACATTTAAACAAACACAATGCCAAAAGTTGTTTGCCTATAGTGTGTATGCATCAGATCCGCTGCACCTCCGCTCCCCAGAAAAAAGTTCAGGCTCAGGCTTTTTTTACTTTAAGCCCTGCTTATGACCTTGTTGTCGGAGGAACAACTCCAGATAGAGGATGTTACAGGCTGCCTGACTGGAGTGCTTCTTTGTGCATCTAAGTCAATACTTTACTAACTCGAACATCACTAATCCAAACACTTCTTCCTTTTCCACCTTACAGATCATGCCAAGATATTAAAACTCCCCCTGCAAGACATGAAGCTGCATCGCTGTTTGGACCGCGTCCTCCCACCGTCAGCGCTGAATGAGATGCAGCATTTTTTCATTTGATGCAGAACATCTTTTTTTTTTTTTTTTTTTTTTACTGATGGTTAATTTTTTTTACGCTGACATTTGTAAAGCAATTCCTCTTTGCACTCAAATAAAAACTATAATTGTAAATGTGTTTCTGCCTATTGGATTTCTAGAAATTTAAATGAGTAGGTCTTGAGTTTCTCCACTTTCATTCAGATAAAAATGCTAGAGTTAACTGAGAAGCTGAGAAGTTTAGCCTTTTTAACCAAAATTGGTTAAAAAAATAATTTAAAATGTAATAAATTATAGTTAATATTTATCATAACGAATTTGCAGACATTAGGGATGGTTTAATGAAGCCCCGTGAATGTGTTGAGTCTTTCTGGCCAACTGCATTGCCAAAAGTGTGGAGACCCCACAGCTGATTTGGTAGAACTGACATCTGCTGGTCATTTAATGTCCAGCAGTCCTGTAAACTACATATTGGTGGAAATGTAAACACAATGATGCAACTATATTGTAAATCTATAAATATATTCAAATATGAATAAAGTTTATCTATCTATCGATCTATTTCAGCAGTTTAAAGTTAAATCTTAACTTATTGCAATGTATCATATACAATCATTCCCAAGCTGCCAATGTATTTTGGTTTTGTTGGTGCTGCATGTGTTGTATCACCTCAATGTTACCTGGACTTAGGCAGCGCATTTCTTGCATTTCCCGCGGCTTTTTCAGCAGCCGAATCACACAAGACACTCGCGTGAATCAGAAAAAACGGGGCCTCATTTGTCTTTGGTCACGTGATGTTCAGGAAAATAATATGGACTTCGCATCAGGCTTCATTTGGACACGCCCCCTTTACTCGATGCAGGCTTTGGGGCTTTTGTGTCAGACGTAACATCACTAGCAGACATCAACAGGCATTTTGTGAGATGTCACATCTTTACTGCACACACAGTCAGCTCTTGCTTGTGGGACCTCTGGCCTCAGTCTGCAGAAACTGAAATGCAGCCAAGTGTCCTCTTGGTTTTTAAACCATTGCATTTTGAACACGATGTATTAAGAAAAGACTTTATCTCCCACATGGCTCCATCAATATTGGTATAAACCTGCAAGCTTAGACTAGTCCCTGATCCATTATTTTATGTGAAATGAAATGTGCTGAAGCATAGAGCCCTGGGATTGGGGGAAAAAAAGTCTGGATGATGTTAAAAAAAAAACATACTGCATTCAATATCCTTGTTAAATGTGGTGTGATATATTGTATAAACACTTAAATTGTACAGATCTTGGGTTTATTAATGAGGGCTGCATTCCCATTAATTGTACATAAAAGAATTTACTCCGATTCATGCACTGATGCCTGTTATATTGCAAGTCTAATGTATGGGAAACAAATTCCTGGACTGTATTTTATAGTAAAAACAAAAGGATAAATTCCTCCTATTGCATAACATTGCATGTATTTAGTATCTGATAGTTTATTGGCTAATGAAAACCTAAGGCAATCAAAAAACGACAAATACAACATTTAAATGTTGTCAGCGTATAAAATGAGGCATATTTTAAGTTCCTGATACATTCATAACTCAGTAATCAAATCATATATTTAATGGAAGCACTGAAGACACCGCAGACCTCTGCCAAGCCACTGTCATTTGTTAGTTTTATTTATTTATTTTTTGCCAATGATTGTGTGCGTTAGTTTTGGAGTTAGAAGCTCTAATGGCAAAATTATCGCTATCTCCCCAGAGAAAAAGAATCCTTTAAAAAAATTCCTGTATTTATGTGGTGATTTGGATCATCCCCAAAATCTAACCAACTGTTCTTTATCCCATTTCTGAGATTTCCATTAAAATCCATTCATTGCTTTTTGAGTTATCTTGCAGGCAGACAGGGAGGCAGACGCTGCTGGATACATTACCTTCACCTTGGTGGAGGTAATGAGATGAAAGTAAGCAACAGCATGCAAATCACTGTTAAACATTAAACATTAAAGCACTGTTAAAAAGATGTTATCTGAGAAGCGATTTGAATGTGGATAGTCCTGTGTTGTCTCTGACTGAATGTGGGAGAAAGTTCCAAAGTGAGGGGGCTGCAGTGGTGAAGGCTCTGCCTCCCCAGGTTAGCTTGGTCCTGAGCTGGGGGAGAAGGAAGTTGGAGTCTGAGGAAAAGAGACTTTGGGATGAAGTGTAAGGGTGAAGAAGGAGGGGGCCTGGTTATAAAAGGCTTTGAAATTGATGAGGAGGATTTGAAGTATGATGAGGGATGGAAAGCTTGTGGAGGTTCTTAAGAACAGAGGTCATGTGGTCTGAGATGCAGGGTTGGATAAAAGAAGGCAAGCGGTTGTGCTCTGAGTGTACTAGAGTTTGTTGAGTTTAGAAAGCTGTTGCAGTAATCCAGTCAAGGGGTGACTGGAGATAAATCCCAAATATGGCTGACTAAAATCAATAAAACCTTAAACTATATAAAAACATTTCCTCAACTAGTGTTAAAAGCCAAGGGAAAAAAAGTGTGTTTTAAGGAGATTTTTGAAAACAGACAATGAAGAGGCTTTATGTTGGAAGGCAGCTCATTACACAGTTTCAGTGTTGCCAAAGCAACGTCTTAAGAGTGACCATGAGCTGTTGGTCAGTAGACCTTAAAAGCCCTGATGAGGTGTAGGGCTGAAGCAAGTCAGATAAATATGATGGTGCTAGATCATTCAAGGATTTATACATTAAAAGAAGGACTTTAAAATGGACTCTAAAACCAACAGGAAGCCAATGAAGTGAAGCCAGTCGTTCAGTTTTAACTCAGAGTCAACCTTTACGCCCAGACTAGTAACAATGGGCTTAACAAAGGGTGACAAAATATCCAGACATGCAGGGAGAGCAGCCGAGGAGCAACTAGGTACGAACAAAATTACCCCAGTCTTCTTCTCATTAAAACTCAGGAAGTTGGAGGCCAGCCACTCCTTCATGTCTCTAAGGCACAGCAGAACATTCTCCTTAGTCTTCTTTAATGAGGGATATATCTGGCAATCATTTGCATAAAAATGAAATGGAATATTATATTTACATAATATGGTCCCTTAGGGAAGCAAAAAGAAAGTTAAAATGAGAGGGCCAAGAATAGAGCCCTGTGGCACTCCACAAGAAAGGGGGGCCGGTGAAGACATAAAATCTTCAAGATTCACAGAGAAGCTTCTCTCGGATAAATAGGACTTGAACCATTTTAGGGCAGAACCTTGTATGCCAACATAGTGTTCCAAGTGTGATCATTAAATTTTTATGGTTGGCCATGTCAAAGGCTGCCATTGAATCTAAAATCATCAGTAGAACAGTCTCCCCAAAGTCTGTGGGCAGTAAGATGTCATTAAAACCTTTTAATAGTGCAGTTTCTGTACTGTGAGGGGTTTTAAAACCAGACTGAAAGACCTCAAGAATTTTGTTTCTATCTAAAAAGGCCTTTAATTGGACAAAACCACATTTTTTTTAAATTTTGGAAGAGAAAGGAAGCCCAGATAATGGTCTAAAATTAGACAAAGCTGATGGGTCCATACCAGGTTTTTTGAAAACTGGTTTTATGATTGCGTGTTTACAATCACTGGGCACTACACCAGAGGACAGACTGCTGTTTCTAACACTGCAGACATGAGGGCCAATCACAGGTAAGGCATCTTTAAACAGTGGAGGGGGCACAACATTCATTGATGAGCCTGATGGTTTAAGCTGACTAATAATGTCCTCTAACACCCTTAGGGCCATTACTGATAAAGCAGATCAGATTATGCTGTCTACAAGGTCCCTTGAATTATGGGATAACGCCAGAAATCAGGTAATGATCAGATGTTTGGTGTACATGTAAATGAAACAAACCTATCATGATGGAAATCTTTTAGTGCAGCTGTTTGTTCTAAATATGGGTCTTGGCATTGTGCCCTTCTGACTTTAATGCTTTGCTTGATGTTTAACCAAGCATGTCCCAAACTGTAACATACTCAACATCCAACTTACCTAATGTGCAAATATAATTTTCAGCTGTATGTTAGTAAAATATAAGAGGTCTTTGTGTTGCACTTTTGAGCTTGTATGTCTGCTGAGTGTAATTATTTTTATACTATTTAATAAAGTGTCTTAGAGTGTGTAGTAGGGTTACACCCATGGGCAACTTTATGAAGTATTCCCCTTCAGTTGCTTGTTAATAGCTAATCAATGCATTTAGGCATGTAAAGATGGTAATGATGACTTGCTGAAGTTCAACTGAGCTTTAAAATGTAGAAGAAAGGGGATTTAATTGACTTCAATTGGATCATGTTTGTCAATGCAGACAGGCTGGTCTGAGACAGCCATCTCTAGGATTTACAGGGAATGATCGGGAAAAAAAAGAGTCAGTTGTCTGGATGAATATCCCTTGTTGATATCAGAGGTCAGATGAGAATGGACAGACTAGTTGGATATGATAGAAAGGCAACAGTAACTCATAACCACTGGTTCCAAGCAAGATTTGCAGAATACCATCTCTGAACGGACAGCACGTCCAGCTTTGAAGCAGATGGGCTACAGCAGCAGAAGACCACACCAGGTGCTGGTCTTGTCAGCTAAGAACAGGAATCTGAGGCACCAATGCACACACACTCACCAAAACTGGACAACAGAAGATGGAAAAGCGTTGCCTGGTCTGATGAGACTCAATTTTTGCTGTCACATTCAGATGGGATTTGAATTTGGTGTAAACACCATGAAAGCTTGGATCCATCCTGCCTTGTATGAGTGTTCCGGGCTGGTGGTGTAGTAATGTGGGAGTTATATTGCTAACAGACAGACAGACAGACAGACAAACCATCTTTAATGAAAACACAGCCTCCACCTTGGTGGATGTAATGAATACTTCAAAAGCATATTTGTTATCTGTAAATTCACATATGGGTGTTTGATTGGTGATTTCACATATGGGTGATTGCAGGACATCGTAACAAAGTTAATGATGAGGTAATGATTCGGTACTTTTTAAGTACTCAGTATGAGTTTTCACTTTACTCAGAGGCCATAAAAAGTTAATGACTGGTGAGTTAATGATGAAGATCTGTAGAACTGTTGATCAAAATTAGTCTTTTAGCAAATAGTAAAAAGGAGTTGTTACAGATTTGCTACTGTTCAGTTAATTTGAATCACTCACCAGAAAAGAAGTAAGATAAGGAATAATTAATTAATCATTACCAATTTAATGATTAATTAGCAACTGGTCTGTGATTGACCAACTGACCATTAAGTAATCATTCAGTAAGCATTAGCCAGTTTATCATATTTCACGGGAACGCAACGCTCAGGTAATCATTAATTGCCTGGATAGTTAAGTTGGCAGGCCATCCATCTCCCATGCGGTCGACCTGAGTTTGAATCCCACAGGGACGAATGATAACACCTTCTAGTTGGATCTTTAGGCAAGACCCTTAACACTACTGCCTAACCACCTTTAGATGTAAGTCACTTTGGAAAAAAAGCATCTGCTAAATGACTGTAGAATAGAATAAATGAATCATTAGCCCCTGATTTGCTCCTCATTAGTTGCTGAGTAACAAAGCAAATTTTACAAACTTTTACCAAAAGTGATACAAATCAAACATTATTTTAAATGGAGATCATTCATTATCACTGAGATTTAACTTTAAAGGCAAAAGGCCTTAATGTTGTGGGAAATTGGCCAGTTCCAATATTTGATACATCCAAATTGTACTGGTGGATTCATGTAAAGCACAAAACACGAGTTAATAAGTAGAAAAAGAGAAATTCATGAACTGCATGTAGCCTGTTAGCCAGAGTGTTGCCATTATTACAAACAATGAAGAAATGAATTATGCAGCCACAGTAATAAAACCAGACATTAGGAGGCATCATGGTTCTATTTTGTATGATTTACATAGAAGCAAGTTTGCCAAACATGACTCATATTCAAGGTGGAGCTTCTAAATGATGCCAGACAAACTACCAGTCAAAGGAAAAGTTAACCCAAAATAAAACATTTTAGATCTTATATAACAGAAATATAAGGCAGACTTTCACAAATCTGAAAGAATGCTGAGATATGAAAAGGAAATAATTAGTTTGGAACATCAGATTGACTTGACCATATTTTTTTTAGAAATAACAACTGAAGAGCGAAGGGAGCGATTTAAGGGGAACTTCGTTTTTGTTTTTAGGTTAGTGACACTTTAGATATTGTTTATTGTCATTACATAAATCTTATCCATCAGCTTAGAGTCAGTTCATATTCTTCCCCTGCTAATCCATGCATGCCTCAGTCATATTTTCCCCCAAGAAGATTATTCCAAAAGCTGAGTGTCTGACAGTGTTTAAAGATGAAAAAAAATCTTCGATTATTTTAAAGTAACACAGCTGTTTTTTATTTTTTATTTTACAACTTTTCACACATTTGGAGTTAAAACGTTGTTTAATCCGCTCAGTTTATTTCCAAAAACTCAGAAAAATGCAGCAAATTCAGCTTATTGGAATTTTTTTTTTGTTAAACGTAACTCAGCACTGGAAACAATCTGGCACTTACACAGTTAACATCTGGAACATCTGGATCCAACTTACAGTCATGTGACCAACAGGAAATCCGACATTGCGGAACTTTGAGTAAGTCTGTGTTTGCGCTGGGCAGAAAAATTCATCAAATAAACCACAAACCTGAAATTGAAACATGTCCCAGCTCTTCATACTCACCCTCAGCCTGTTACCATGGATCCCAGGTATGACTACTGAGGTCATCTAATTACAAAAGCTGTCAAAAAAACATTTGCAGCTACAGATAATTGTAGGGGGAAAAAAAAAGATGATTAATGTTGCTGCCTCCTCAATTTATTATTGTATTTTTGGCAAGTGCTTTTACTACAATGTAAGATGCTCTTTATGCCTCACTTCACTTTACTATTGCAGTACTTTGCTGTATTAATCATATGGTGAAGACAGACTTGAAAGGTTGATAAAGCTGCTGTTTTCTGCAGGAGCAAGAGAGAGATTTAGTGTTTTTGTAAATCTTCCAAGCTTTCATTCTGTTTGCCCCCTGGCAGCATTATGTTTAATGTTTATTCTGTCAGGCCTTTGGATTCCTTTGTATTATAAAAGGATGATAAAATTTTGGAATATAAAAACTTAAAAAAGGGAAGTTAACTCTTGTAGATTGCTATATTTTGGTGTCTTTTTGGGTCATTGAAGGACAAAAAAGTTCCCTAAAAGTTAGTAACAAAATAGATTTTGCTTCATTGTTTTTTTTTTTTTTTTTTTTTTTTTGGCAGTCAGATTAATGATTTACTTTCCTTTCAGGTCAATAGAGGACAAAAACAGTCCTATCCCAAAAAACTGCTATAATAAAAACAGAATAATTTGCTCAGATGTTTTAATCATCTTCAGTCCTAATGAAAAATACCAAATATGTAATCATTCAAATTATTTTAACCATTTAAATGCCAGTTTTCTAACACAAGGTCACTGTTTTCATGAACCAGAGGGACGAAAAAGTCCCAGTGACTCCCATTAAAAACATATATTTTCATTTCTCAACCATTAGAAAATATAAACCTGCATCCTCTAATGTGAGTGTTTTATTTTAGAAAAAAAATAGTAAAATTTTTTCATTATGACATGGTGCCATTTTCCCATTATAGGCCTATGTTTAAAACACCTGCCCTTACTCAGTAGTAAAACCATTTAAAAAAAAGTCCCAGATTACCTGCAGGACCGTGCTAAGTAACTCAGGAAATTGACATGAAAAATGTGGCTATTCCTCAAAGCAGATAAAAGCAAGTGTCTTCTATTCTGGTTGTGGCAACTCTTAAAGCATAAATTAGTGCTCATCTTTCATCATCTCCACTTTCTATCAGGGGTCCTCTGTAAGGTAACCACAGAGACAGAGTTCACAGTTCTCGAGGGTCAATCCCTCACGATCCCGTGCCACTATGAGCCTCAGTATGCCAGCTATGTGAAGTACTGGTGTCATGGGAGGACGAAGGAGTTCTGCACCAGCTTGGCTCGGACCGATGACCCCCTCATGATCAATCCAGCTGAGGAGAAAGTCAGCATCTTTGATGACCCAATCCAGCTGGTGTTCAGTGTGACCATGAACAACCTGAAGGAAGAGGACTCAGGATGGTACATTTGTGGCGTGGAGATTGGTAACATGTGGAGCGCTGATGATATCGCTTTCACAAATGTTAAAATCATTCACGGTAAGTAATAGAAGGTATTTTTATCTGATAAGTCCCATCTACAAAGATAGTTTCATTACATTTTCATGATATTTTTTGCAGGCATGTCAGCAGTGAACAGCAGACTGAGCGGAGAGGAGGGAAGAAGTCTCACAATCGAATGTCTCTACAGTGAAAGATACAGGCATTTCTATTTCCTTTGGATCAAAATTTCATTATTGTGCTAGTTTTAGAGTTTCCCACTACACCAGCTGCTCAAAGAGCCCCGGTCACATCAGGAAACTTCAAGAACATGATTATTTGTAGGAAATTTTATCATTAAAGTCAGCTGTTGTTGGACCGTCAGCATTCACTGACTCCCCTCTGACTGCTGCCAACAGACAAAGTGAGAAGAAGTGGTGTCGGAGTGGAGACTGGAGATCCTGCCTGTCGACCGGTTCTGAAGGAAGCTACGAAGACTCCTCAGTGGCCATCAGAGATGACAGAACTAGGTCTTTCACTATAACGTTTAAGAAGCTGCATGTGAAAGACACGGCCTGGTACTGGTGTTCTGCAGGGCAGCAGAAGATAACTGTGCATGTGCTGGTCACACCACGACCCACCACGACCAGTAGGTTGAAAAAAAAAAAAAAAAAAAAAAAAAAACTAAAAAAGTGGTTTGCGAGTGTATATTGAAATATGCCATAATAATAGTCCTCCAACCACAATGTGTTACTTTTAAAGGCATTTAGTAGAATAGATCTGTTAAGCCAAATGACTCTTACCAGCAATCTTTAGTTACTCTTACTTAGTGACATTTTGTCAGTAAGGGAGACAACATGCTTGTCTCATTATTCCAGTAGTCATGGTTTTATTCTGAATCATGTAAAGTAGTAACACCCCAGAGAATTTCTTTCTCTACTTGGGATTACTGGAATGAAATGATCTTTAAGGCATGTCCATCTTGGCTTCATGTCTTACAGCAGATGGCTTTGTCATTATCATTACACAACAAGTAGCTTTGTGCCGCTTTATTGTTTTTTTTTTTTTTTTTTTAAATATTTTATACTTGACTTTTAAAAGGTTTCACATTAAATTTCTCGATGTTACAGTTAGACACATTTCACACTGAGGGAAAACGGTCCAAATTAAAAATGTAACATAATGATAGAACTATATAAAAAGTTAGAGAATCTCCAAAGTTTCTGTCTGAACGGAGCAAAGACCTTGGTTACCTCTAAAAATTTTATTGAATCTTCCTCTGGTGTTTTAAAAATGGTGTGAAAAGTTGGACCGACTGAAGTGGTCAGTCATTTCAGCAGTCTGATCAGTGATATTTATACAGGCTCCCTGAAGGTCTGATTAAAGTACAGAGAAGTGCACCCTTAAAATACATTTATTTGTTCTAAGCCAAGCTTTCATTGACAGTCAGACTTGCCTCCTGAAACTACTAAATGTCACTTAAATTTGTTGAAATCAAACAGTTGAGTGCATCAAATATATTTAGTTTGCATAGCAGGGGCTTGAATACTGATGTTATGTTGGATGCTGTATTGTGAACATGCATGTGCTTGCAACAATGTGTAATTTTTCACTTCTATGTTTAATTTCTTCATCTACAGCAGTACTGTCTGTGACATCTCCACCAGTACCAAGTCATTCTCTTGCACACATGCCTCCACCCAAACCCATCACTAAAGAGTCTTGGAATAGTCAAAGGTAAGCGTGAGGAACCTTCTCATGTCATGTGTTTAAATGGCTGTTGACTCCTTTTACAGACTGCTTTCTGTCTGTTTCAGTCTCATGTTGGCATCTGTGACAGTGTGTTTGTCGGTCATTGTCCTTGTGGCTTTGGTTGTATTGGCAAGAAAGCTGTGGAAAGTGCACAGTAAGGATTATTCATCTCTTTTTTTCTAACATGCATTTACTAATCATGTAAAAAGCAACAAATACACTAAGACAATTTGATAATTATCACTTTCCATTCCTAGAGAAAGATCCACTGATAAGAGCGGTTGGAGAGATGAAAGCTAAATACAGTGTACGTCCACATTACGTACATTTTCAAACATCCTGTCAGATAATATTTAATAACAGCTTTATGTAGATTTTCCCTCCATGCTCATGTTATGTTTGTCTCCTGCAGGGTTATTCAGCAGATACAGCTGATCTGCAAAATGGAACTGTGATTTTCCTCAACAAGGATTCTCAAGATGTACACATGTACTAAGATCCTTCTGCACAATGTTTCATGTTATTCTTTGTAACCGAATGTAATTTTTGTGTTAATCTACTGCACATGCCTTCCCTTGTTAGGGTTCTGTTTATACTTTATGTTCATACTACACAGTGTTACACTTGCGACTGAGACAGTCTGAAGAGCTCACAAAGCTATCTACATTAAAAATGTTCATAGGATTGTTTTCTTCAAGAAACAGATGAGACAATGAGAGCTGACTTGAACATAAATTTTCAGTTTGATGTACCACTGTGTGTTTTGCACAGGGGAGTCTTCTACTCGGTGTGACATTTTAATTACAAACAATACTCTTATTCTGTTTCCAGTTTTGACTCAATAAAAATTCCACCTTCCACGCTTGTCACTACTATTTATTAAATACAGATTTCTTTGTCTTTCATGCACCATTTTGCACTGAAAAATATTCTTTGTGAATTTCAGTAACAGATTTAGTTGACTGGCTTTTGCTCTTTTTATTCACATTTAGAAGATGCAAGACACATAAATATAAGGTAAAAAGAAAAGTTACAAGTCTGAAAGAAAGTTAACGAAACAACAAAAAGTTTCTATCTTTTAGGTGGTTTTTGTTTGTTTGAAAGAAGACTTATGGGTATAACGAGGAATGAAGACAGGTTAAATTTTTCTATGATCTACATTAACAATGTGCATCAGAACATCATGGGGTTTTAACATATTTAAAATAATATTATTTATTGTTGTGACCTGTTTCACCTGGTTTTTCAATGCCTCCAGTCACCTTTTGACATAATTTGATCCCACTTGTTTTATCTGAAACTGGTACTAAATGCTGACAAAACAATTGGTATGTTATTCTCTAATAACTAGGAAGGGGCCTGTAATCTTCCCTTCCATTAAAACCGCACAGGTTACACATATTGAGTTTGTGGTCTTTTATGAATATTTAGGCATTTTAGTTGATAAAAGCTTTCTTTTAAGTTCCACACTGAATAGCTTTTATAGAAGCTGAAACTAAAATAAGGTTTCTTCTTTAGGAACAGAGTGTATTTTAAATTTAATGCCAGGAAAAGGCATGTTCTCTTTCATAATATTCCGCTCGATGTCTCACTATGGGATGCAAGCCTCTCTGCAGCCCTCAGAAGCATTAATCTCATTACGCCAACCCTGATTGGCTGATGAACGTGTGAATGTATCCGTCCGCATCATGTAGTGCCATCTGCCTTAAATAGCTCATGCGGACGGACCAACTCATTCAAAAACCTCTTCTCACTCGGAGCATATCTCGCGTCCACGGCTAGCTAGCTTAACTGCTCACAGGCTGATCCTTCGGCTTCGGTCGCCGAGCGCTACCTAGCTTGGACTCTTGGCTCTTTGGTCACACCAGACCACAGTGCTTCCTTGCCCCTCCACGGTTCGGTCGCACTATCCTTGTCGCCCCACCATGGCGTCTCGAGCACCGGGTATTAGCACACCAGCTAATTTCTCTGTCTCCCCACAGTTAGCACACCAGCTAGCTGCCTCTATTCCCTGCGTGCACACCAGCTCGCGAGGAATGGAGGCTAAAACCCCTCACACCAGAGGGCTCGGAGACTCTGGGGCTCGTCCCTGTCGTTGCGGGAACAAGATATCGAGCAGAGACCCACACCAGGTCTGCTCGAGTTGCCTGGGGCTGGAACATGCCCGACTGGCTATCAATGTTCCCGGTTCGTGTCAACACTGCTCGGTGTTCACCACGAAGAGTCTCCACAGACGGCTAGCCCGCCAGGTTAGCCTGTCTGGGTAGGACCCCTATCTCCCCTCCGCCGGTGCTGAGGTCAAGGAGGAGGAGAAGGGAGCTGCCGCGGTGGTGGTACCGCAGGCTGGCGCCAGCTGGGGCTCCCAGCTCGACGTAGCCGCGGATTCCCCGCCGGAGGAAGACGTCCTGGATTTGGACTACGGGGAAGACGACGATGTCGCCTCAAACTTCCTCATTTCCGAGGATGAAGAGGAGGACGATGTCTTCATCACTCCTACCCATGCTGCACAGCATGCGGCCTCCGTTGCTTCTCGGGATGGAGACGAGAGTGGCACACCAGCTTCTCCCCTCCCCAGCTCGGACATGCTCGACGTGTGTAAACGCACGGCCGCCCGACTGGCCGTCCCCTGGCCCGCAGTCGTAGCTGAGACCTCCAGATCCCGCTACGAGGGGAAGAGATTGCCCTTGGCCAAAAGTGCTACGAAGCAACTTCTCCCCGTCTTCCCAGAGCTGCTGGTTGAAGTGACACGTTCATGGAAGGACCGTCCTTACAGCAGCAGGAGCCCGATTCCCGGGGCCTCGTCCCTCGATTGTGAGGCAATGGAGAGCCTGGGCTTGCTCCGCATGCCTCCGATGGAGCCTCTTGTTGCAGCCCACCTCCACCCCCGGCTGTCTGCAGTGTCCTCCAGGAGTCCCAGCCTGCCGTCTAAATCTGACCGTTTTCAGTCGGCCCTGACTGAGAAGGCTTATAAGGCAGCGGTGCTTTCGGCCCGGGCGCTTAATGTCCTCTCCCTGCTCACTGCTTACCAAGCCGAATTGTGCGAGGATTTTGGACACACACAGGACCCAGCAACGTGGGAGGAGATTCCGGTCATCACCGACCTATGTCTCCGCGTCCAACGCTGTGCGGTTCAGGCCACGGGCAGAGCGTTGGGAACTATGGTGCTGCAGGAACGGGCGCGGTGGCTGAACCTCGCCAACCTGTCGGACAGGGAGAAGGATGACATGCTGGACATGCCCATTGTCCCGGAGGGGATTTTTGGCTCTGCATTGGCTTCGATGCAACGGCGTTGTGAAGCCAAGAAGAAGGAGGATGAAGCTCTCCAGCTCTGCCTCCCTCGGAAACCTCCTACTCCCTCTCCGCCTGTGCAGCGCAAAACCTTCACGCCGGCTGTTTCTCAGGTTTCACGTTTCAAAATACCCAAACAGCCAAGGCCCCAGCCCGCCCCGCCTCCTCCACCCGGTCGGGCCGGCTGGTCTAAGAAGCCCTCGGCCTCTGTTGCAGCCCCGCCGGCTCCGCCCGCGCAAGCTGCTAACTTCCAGGCCAGGAAGAAGAAACGGGCGGCCTGACAGCCCTGCATCTTGCCAGTGCAGCTAGACGTTCCTCGTTCTCTAGCTCCACCTGTGTGGCTTCCAAGCGTGCTCCCGGGGATATCTCCCGCCCCCTTCTCCCAGCTGCCACGGACCGTGCCAGAGCATGGGGAGAGGAACGGACATTTGTCAGCAGAGGTTTTGGCGGTTGCCCCTCTCAAACGTCCACAAGCACGCACACACACATTATGTTTGAAAAAATTAAAATGTGTTCCGCTGCAGCATCCAGGCCAAAGGCCGAGGGCGCAGCTAATAAAAAAAGCCAAAATCATGAACGGCGCGGTGGCGGCACCTGCCGCTTCCCGGTGGCAGGCGGTTGCCCCTCCCGGGACAGCGGCAGCAGTACACCCATCGCTGCGCTGTCATCTCGGACGTGGATGCACGGCGCAGTCCCGGAACCATTTCGCTGTTTCGGCGAGAGAGGGCGCTACCGCATCACGGATAGAGCCTCCTATGGTGGACGGGCTGCAGGGTGCGCCTCCTCCCTCCCTCAGGTGGGAGAGGTGGGCCGCACACGCAGCCCCACCCTGGGTGTTAAGGACGATTTCGAGGGGATACAGGTTGCAGTTCGCCACCGTTCCCCCTCGTTTCGCCGGCATTTTGCATTCCCAGGCTTGAGGGGAGTCAGCCCACGTTTTACAGGGGGAAATCAGCTCCTTGTTAAACAAGGGAGCGATTTGTGTTGTACCTCCTGCACAGTGTCAGAGCGGGTTTTACTCCAGGTATTTTCTGGTCCCCAAACGGGGGGGGGGAACGGGATTCGCCCTATCCTGGATCTTCGTGCTCTGAACAGATATCTCCGGAAATACAAATTCAGGATGCTCCCTGTTGCGTCTTGTGCGACAGAACGATTGGTTCACTTCTGTCGACCTGAAGGACGCGTATTTCCACATCCCTATCTACCCTCCCCAAAATTCCTGAGGTTCGCTTTCCAGGGGATTTGCTACGAGTACCGAGTGCTTCCTTTCGGTCTCTCTCTGAGTCCGCGGGTGTTCGTGCGGTGCACGGAAGCGGCAATAGCTCCGCTGAGGCGCCAGGGCATCCGCTTGGCCACATACCTGGACGACTGGCTGCTGCTGGCACAGTCGGAGCAGGAGGCCAGGGCGCACACGCATGTTCTCGTGGAGCACCTGTCCGATCTGGGTTTTGTGATAAACACAGAAAAAAGCGTGCTGTCCCCAGCGCAGAGCATAATTTTTCTGGGCCTGTCTCTGGACTCGCTGTCTTTCACAGCGCGCCTCTCGGCGGACCGCGTGAGGGTTTTCAGGACATGTCTCGGATTTTTTCGTCCGGGAAAATCGGTCCAATTCAGGCTGTGTCTTCGATTGCTCGGACTGATGGCGTCCGCCATTCTCGTTGTCCGGCTCGGTCGCCTCCACATGAGGGATTTTCAGCTTTGGGTGGCCTCATGCGGCCTGGACCCCGCCCGTCATGGCGCACGCAGGGTGCGGATCACTGCTGCGTGTGCCAGGACACTGCGTCACTGGCGGATCCCGGCCTTTCTGACGCAGGGAGTCCCTATGGGCTCCATCATGTCCAGGTGGTCACTACGGATGCGAGCCTGACGGGCTGGGGTGGGATCCACGAGGGCCGAACTGTGAGGGGCAGATGGAGCGTCGGTCTCCAGCGGTCCCACATAAACTTTCTGGAGCTTTCGGCGGTTTTTCTCTCCCTGAAGCATTTCCTTCCGTCCCTCGTGGGCCATCATGTCCTGGTAAGGACGGACAATACAACGACGGTGGCGTACATCAACCGTCAAGGGGGTTTGCGCTCCCACCAGTTACACATGCTGGCACGCAGACTGATCCTCTGGAGCGGCGATCGCCTCCTCTCTCTGAGGGCAACTCACGTCCAGGGGGTCCTGAATACGGGCGCGGACCTGCTGTCCAGAGGCGCGCCTGTATACGGGGAATGGACTCTGCACCCAGAGGTGGTGGGACAGATTTGGACCCGTTACGGTCGGGCCACAGTGGATCTGTTCGCATCAAGAGAAAATGCGCACTGCGCTCTGTTTTATTCTCTGCGCAGCATGGATGCTCCTCTGGGCGTAGACGCACTAGCGCACGTCTGGCCGCCCGGGCTCCTTTATGCATTCCCTCCCCTGGCGTTGATACCCCTCACTCTGGCCAGAGTGAGGGAATATGGCCACACACTGATATTGGTAGCTCCGCTTTGGCCTGCCATGCATTGGCTGGCGGAGATATATCAGTTGCTGCGTGCTCAGCCTTGGCAACTCCCGCTACGCAGGGACCTGTTACTTCAGGGGAGGGGGACGGTCTTCCACCCACACCCAGAACGCCTGGCACTGTGGGCTTGGCCCCTGAGTGGCTCAGTCTGTCAGCTATGGGACTCCCACCGCGGGTGATTTCCACTATACAGAGTGCTCGAGCCCCCTCCACTAGATCTCTGTATGGTTCTAAGTGGGGGGTCTTCGTGGAGTGGTGCAATAGACACGGCCACGTTCCTCTTCAGTGCCCGGTGGGGGTGATTTTGTCATTCTTGCAGGACCTGATTGACAAGAAGAAAGCCTTCTCCACGGTAAAAGTGTATTTGGCAGCTATTGCTGCCTGTCACGTGGGGTTTGAGAAGCACACGGCGAGTCAGCATCCATTGGTCTGCCGCTTTATGAAGGGTGCACGCAGGCTCCTTCCTGTGTCCAGACCGCTGGTACCACCGTGGGATCTGGCTGTGGTTCTGGAGGGGCTTAAGGGCCCTCCCTTTGAGCCACTGGAGGGGGCAGATTTAAAACACGTCTCCCTCAAGGCGGTGTTGTTGCTGGCTCTGGCGTCAGCTAAGCGAGTCAGTGACGTCCATGCGCTTTCGGTGCATCCGACATGTGCCCAGTTTTTCCCGGGCGGTGTGAGGATGGTTTTGAGGCCCAACCCGACTTTTGTGCCTAAGGTGGTGGGCTCATGTTCTCCTATTGATCTTGTGGCTTTCCCTGCCTCGTCAGGGGACTCGCGGTCACATGCCTTGTGTCCAGTATGCGCGGTGCGCGCTTACACGGATAGGACTGGGGGTTTCAGGCGGAGCGATCAGTTGTTCGTCTCCTGGTCTGGTCCTCATAAGGGAAAACCTGTCACAAAGCAGCGCCTGTCACACTGGGTGGTGGAGGCGATTGCTTTGGCCTATACGGGTCAGGGTTTGCAGCCTCCTGGGGGCCTGCGGGCACATTCGACTCGGGGCATGGCCGCTTCCTGGGCCCTATTCAGAGGGGTCTCTGTTCAGGACATCTGTGCAGCGGCGAGTTGGTCCTCGCCTCTCACCTTTGTCCGTTTCTATATGCTGGACGTCTCCGCTCCGTGCGTGGCACGCGCAGTTTTGCTGTCCTGACCGGATCGGAGTTCTTTTCCCGGTGGGTTGGTGGACGCTAGATAAGCTTGTCTGGCAATTCGGGAGCTACCACATCCCATAGTGAGACATCGAGCGGAATATTATGAAAGAGAACTTTAGGTTATTTACATAACCCCGGTTCTCTGAGTAATATGAGCGAGATGTCTCACCAGACAACCCTTCTTGCTGGGGCGAGTGAGAAGAGGTGCTTATCTTGAATGAGTTGGTCCGTCCGCATGAGCTATTTAAGGCAGATGGCACTACATGATGCGGACGGATACATTCACACATTCATCAGCCAATCAGGGTTGGCGTAATGAGATTAATGCTTCTGAGGGCTGCAGAGAGGCTTGCATCCCATAGTGAGACATCTCGCTCATATTACTCAGAGAACCGGGGTTATGTAAATAACCTAAAGTTATATCTTCCTGATTACAGTGACATTAATTTTGTTACATGGACAATTTTTTTTATCTATGTGGCTGAAATCAATCTGATCAGAGATTCCATGACATGTGGATGCTGGTTAAAGTGATCAGATGAGTTGTGTGTTTACATAATGGAAAGATTAATGTGATGCTTTTGACATTTGCATTGGGTACTAATTTGGAAGAAGATAAAAACAAAATTTTTTTTTTATGTTAAACCTTTTGACTGTTGAGCTGCTCCACTCTTTCAGTTTCCAACAAAAACATATCCACCACAGTCCTTTTGTATTTTGCTGCTGCCATTTTAAAAGTCTTTAGTAAGTCTCCTAACCCCCATGTGGTTCAAGCATCTGGAGAAACAACATCCACTGCAGAAATGATTAGAATGAGGGCGTGCATGGTTCATTTTTCCTGCTGATCCCATTGTGAAAAGGTTCAAACCACCCCTCTCGATCGGATTGTAAATTCTTACTGATCAAAGCCACTCGGCTGCGTACGTGATGCATTTCTGTTCTGATTGGACATTCGATTGTACCAAAAGAGCTTCATGTAAATGCAACTTATGTTTATAAGAATGCTCTCTACACATGTTGGGTACTGTCTATCAAGGAGTAAAATATTTGCAAAAGGATATAAACCCCTCATTCATTACTGCACTTACTCTGGTTAATTGGTCATCATTATCCAGAGGCGAGGCAAAGCAAGGCAAAAGCAAACACATTCCATATATAAGACATTTCAAAGTGCTTTGCTTAAAACATTACAAGTGGTGCAAAAAAAAGCATTAAAAGTAGTAAATGGCAGCAACAAATAGCAAAAATCACAATAAAATAATGAAAAATTATATATTAAATTAAAATTATTAAAAGCAAAATAATCAAAAGCTACCATGCAGATTTCATGCATAAGCGCATGACAAAAGAAATGTTTTTAACCTGGATTCAAAAGTGTCTACATTTGGTGAAAGATTAATCTCCATTCACAGTTTATTCTACTTATTTGCAGCATAACAGCTAAATGCTGCTTCTCCCTGTTTAGCCTGGACAAGTTGACCTGAGTTTTAAGAGCTCTGCTAGGTTTATTAGGTTTATATCCTCTGAAAATATCCCAGATGTATTGTGGACCTAAACCGTTCTGGGATTTGTAACCAATAGGGTTTGAAAATCTATTCTGCGACTGACTGGAAGCCAGTGTAAAGATTTCATACACCCAGACTCCTGCCAGCAAATTTATCTTCTTACATGTCACACAGACTGTCCAGTCATAGCCTTCACTCCCAGTCCTTCATTAACTTCAGTGTTCCCTCAGTACGTACAGAGATCAGATGAAAGGAATTCCCCTCAACATGGAATTCATTACAGCAGGATTTCAAGCTTGCTTGATCCCGTTGAGGAATTTTAAACTCATTTTAAGCAAACTGGAAAACATAACATTGAGGTCTTGTTTGTGTTTGTATTTACTTTTAATTCCATTTCATTTAACACTTTTATAAGACTATTATCTGTCTGTACTGCACAGCATGTTTGTAACTACTTGTATGTATTTGTGGACAGGCCACCCTGGTAAATGAGACCCTGTGTCTCAATGAGTTAAACCTGCATATGGTAAAATAATAATAACAATAAATAAAATATATTGGTATTCCGATCTCCAAATCCAAAATGTTAAAGTAAAACATGTTCAATATAAAGAAAGAGAGAGACACAGAGAGAGCGATAACAACTGTGTCACAATGGCAAGTGAATGAGCAAAATATCCAACAGAACACCTAGAGCAAGCTTGTTAGCTAATGAAGGCTAATCATGTAGCAGAAATGTTTGCGTTCAGTAGCTTACTTTCCCTTGATAAAGGTGCAGTAAATAATGTTTAACTAGCTCTGCTGTAATGTTATAATGTATATTTTTTCTGTTAAATTAAACTTTGTTGTCTTTTGTTCTCTTTTTAGAACAATATTGAGGCTACATGTTGCTAGCTTGGTGCGCTAATCTCGCTTCAACATTGTTTGGATCTGCTGTTTCTGAAAAAGCTACTATAGAGTGCCATAACACAACAGGCACACAATAGAGTGCTCCCGCTATATTACATCCAGAAATGTGAAACTGACTCCCCAAAGAAAGACCAAAACCTTGTGAAAATAACCATTAAAGTTGCAGAGTCTGTATTTTTAGTGTTGTTTGGGAGCTCCTCTCATTCAAACTTTTAATTAAATGAAGAGATGAGACGAGTGATGCTGCTCAAGAAATATGAAACCCTTTAAACTAAATGACTTACACAGTAAGAATCTGTCAGATCCAAACTACTGTTGTTGCTGGAAATAAATAAATACAAGTGGAATATTAAATGTATGATAATAAATATGTTAAAGCTCATGTGACTGAGATGGAAAACATATGTTCAGATTCTGGTGAAATGATAAAACCTGTTTATTTAATGACAGCATAATAAAATGACACATTTAGATGGGAAAAAGCGAGAGCTTCCCTATTTTATAAAGTTATTCTAACAAAGAAGGAAACAAATTAAGTCAGAATAAATTAAGAGTTCACAAATTAACACTGAAAAGAAAAGAACATTTCATGCTTGAACTAGCTGTTCTCATACTGAACCATAAACACTGTGTTGGGATAAATCGAATTAACGAGAGCCAAAATAAACAAATAAAAAGCTGTGAAGCTGACAACATCCTGAATTAATTCATTTCAGTGTTTGTCCTGCATATGAATACAAATAAAATCCTTCTTTAGTTATTATAATTGTTTAAAAATGCCTAATTATTGATTATCATTATTGTTCATTGTATTGTATTGTCGCCATGCCTGTCATATCATTTAAGACAAATTGTAGTGCATATTAACAATAACAAAGCACAGTTATTAATGCACAGTTAATAATAAAAACTTTGTGTACGGTTACAAGAGGCTTTTTTGGAAAATACAGAGTTCAGCATGTACACCAGACTTGGTAGTCAGAATAATCATCTATTCTTTACATGCACAGTAAATGACCAGATTTAGCTCAGTTCCAGACTAGTGATTGTCACAAGAAGATGTGGGTTTTTTCCACATGTCCAAAATGCGGAAAGGGCACATAAATCGTGCGATGTTAGCATTTTACATTTCCAGTGGTCAGCTGACATGATGTAATGTCATCATCCATCCCCCTTCTCTGCCCTGTGATATCACTTTTGGGACAGTTTCATGTGTCATATTATTTAAAAATTTAAACAAATGCAGAACAAAAACATGTTACTATTTCAAAAAGAAGACAACGATGCAGATATTTACAACTCAATGAGGGGAGTAGATTTACTAAATTTAAATATTTTTTTGTGAAACTGCTGCTTTACTGACTGGATCAGTGCACCAATTTAAAATCCTGCTTTTACACAACATTCTCAGTCAGACTCCCTCAGCTAAATGTGTTTCTAGGTTAATACAAACCTGATGGAGGAAATTAAAAGGAACAATGAACTCGCACTCGCTTCTGGATTGGGAGTACAACGTTGTTTCATTTAATTAAATTTATTTTCTAATTAAAACATTTCTTTGTGTGCAACCTCTTTTGCGATTGTAATTGCCATGTACATTGTACATTCTGAAAGAATTTAATTTATAACATACTGGTAATGTTTTTGAATCACAGTATTTCCGTAATGACCCTGGGAAAAAATCTTAATTTTGCTGATTACTAAAACTTGGTGATGATTGTCAAAAAATGTTATAATTTGCCAACTTCTTAGTGCAGCATCACAGTTTTGCTCTTAATGTTTTTTTTTCCTTCTATAAATGATGGGGTTATATTCTGTGAACATAAGTGCATTGAATTCATTGCAGCTGATTCTACACTCCTGTCTTCTCTCCTCAGTGTTGCAGGGACTCGTCATTAATCTTAATGCATTTTTAGCTGAATTGGTTCTGCCACTAGATGGAGGTCAATGCTGCATGAAATATGTTGTTTTCATTATAGTTTGAATGTGTATGTGTGTCCATGCTCTAAACATGTTTCTTTGTGTTCTTCACCAAACACAAATGATGTTGCTACAGCCCGCAGAGCACAGCAAAATGTACAACTCCAACATTTTAATATTCACACAATGTGTTTGCTTGTCATTGTCAGTTTGAAAACATTCAAATTCTTGCATTTCATGCATTAGGAACTGCATTTTTGTAACATTTCCCTTGAGTACTGCTGTTCGCCTGTATCAACAATCAATAAATTTGTACTCACCTTGTGCTCTCCTGCTGCAAATAATACGGCATCAGTTTGAAATAGGCTAAAGGATAACACTCTTCTATGCTCTGCAACTATTGATATGAAGGCCAGCTGTTGGACAGACATACGTGGTCAACAACAAATGCTCAGATATTCTTATTCATGTAAGACCTTATTGAAATGAGGAGTGGGGTGCATCTTAATGAGAACAAAAGTAATCAAATGACCATATATTTAAAAAAAAATCAAAGAACAAAACATAAACTCTTAAAAAATACCTTGAGCAGCCAAATTCTTAAAATATTTTAATGCATAAATCATTTTGCACCCTGTAAGGCATAATCTCACAATAACTGGATATAGAAACACAAAAACACACACATTCTGTGTAAATCTGAATATGTTATTTTGCTTGTAGACACCTGGATTTATTTTGCTGGTGTTACAAAAACACTCCGGTCTACGCATGCTGTGGTATGTAAACAGCTTATCCAGGTTTCTGAAAATTCTCTGCTTTTAAAGATGTATTTGACTCAATCAGACACAATCATGTTAATGTCATACATCTAGTGTGATTAAAACCTGGAAAAGACTCAAAAATTGGGTACAAGCTGCACTGAGTGAAAGGAATAAATCCCATCTGTGTCTCTATAGTAACGGTACATTAAAAATGAGACAAAATAAAGTGGTTTCTTAGTGCAGAGTCATTGTGAGCCACAGGAGCCACCAAAATGCTAAGGTTGGAAATAAAGGGCACCAGCTGGTCCTTCTGCAGACATGAATTTCCCTCTCTGTTAGACATACACCTTCAGACCAGACTTCACTTGCCTTAAAAACTAACCGTTTATATGTCAAACTATTTTTATGAGAATGTTACAGTGAGGAAAACATGAGTCATAACCTTTTACTTACTGTTTTTCCTCCAAAGTCCCAGTGTACAGCCTTTCATTGTGTAAAATAAAGCAATATCCAAGATGGTTTCAATATAGCTGAAGCAAGGATAGAACCAGGAGCAGCTTGATATAGAAATGAGCTGCTTTTTAAAAAGAATTGTAAAAAAGACACCAGTCTTCGCCAACATAATGGCTTTCAGAATGAAATAAATTATTACCTGCCTGAAAAAGAAAAGGTTCATTTTTCAAATGCTTGCTAAGTTAAAATTGATCTGCATAATTTTTCTGCTTCACTTTTATTTCCACAATCTGAACAGCGTTGTCTTGGTTTTTACTCACTGCCTGTAGCCTTTTTTTTCTCATTTTCAAAAAGATAAAGTTGTAGATCAATTTTACATTTCCATCAATAATTGGATAAAAAACATAAACAAGAACACCATGAAGGACTAAAAACATGCAACCTATGAGAGAGGTACCGGTAAAGGAATGTACAGGGTTCTGTTATGATGTCTTTCAGCCACTCAGCAGATTCAGAAATGTTGTAATACTGCTTTATTTCAAACACTGCATATACAAGATGACATTTCAGTATTTTCAGGACCTTGATAAACATAGTTATGTGCAATGACTGTATGTAATGTCAAAATCTGGTCCTTACTAAGTCCTTAATGAATTAAGTTAAACCTCAGATGAACAACACATGGCACTATACTGCTTTATTATTTACTTAACAGAAACTAAGCCAAAATATAGAAGTGTGTGAAAAACTAAGTACATCGTGTGGTTTAATAGTTTGTTGAACTGCCTTTGTTCATCTCTTGTCAGATATTGCCAAAGGCTTTCCAAAAAATGGAAAGCTTATAGGCAGGATTTTAAGGTAACTACACACTTGTTGTGCCTGAGTTTAGTGGACATACATCCACATGATGAGACTCTAAAAGGCTCAATTGTCCTTTTTAACCAACTGTTATTTTGGAAAAGTCAGCAGGGCACTGTGTGCAGATCTCTACAGTCCCAAAGGCACATAACAGGTCAATGGGTCTTTTTTAAAACAAGGCCACTTAAGGGTCTGAAGGTGAGCAACAGGATTTTAAAACTGAAATGAAGAGTAGCACAGCTGTGGATCTAGTTTTAGCATTTTTAATAAAGTGGAAGGAGCTTACACAACTTGTTATAAAGCCACAACTGAAAAAGATGACCGGATTTTTGAGATTGATTTAATTAGGAAAAAAAAAGGAAACAAAGAACAACAACAACAACACACAAAAAAAACAACAATACTGAACAACAGGCTTACTTTAGAGAAAAACGTTTTTCTGGCAAATTTTCCAAACAAGTGTACTTGTTCAGTTTCTGTACTGTCATTGGCTTTAATGTTTAACATAGCAACTGAGGCCTGTAGAGTCTGAGATGTATTGCTTGGGTTTTATGTACTTTTATTTTTAACCCTCCACAGTCTGAGATTGGGGTAAACCTTCTTGCACATCCTTAGCGAGTTTGGCACCTGACTTGAATGTTTTCCCGGTGGCCTGTACCCGAAAGTGCTTGTCAAATAAATAAATAATAATAAAAAAAAAAGCATGGTGCATTACATTGGTGTGGTTGATTGGTCTGCCTGGCACTGACACCTGTGCACAGACAAAATTATTTGTGCATGTCAGTTGTCCCTAATAATGGCGACTAGTCAAAATGGTAGTAATTTTTATTTATTTATTGCTTTTTATCAACACGAGCAAAGTGTGCAGAGGCAGAACGGCTGAGATGCAGAGAAACGTGGTGGCAAAATGGACTCTGAAAAGATGATAAGATGAAAGGGGGAAAACATGATGAGGAGGAGGCAAGTGTCAGAAAATGTCAGATATTTTAAAATCAGCAGCAGCGTTCAGTTCACTGTTTAATAAATTAGTGATGGAGGAGAGACAGCTGGTCTGTTACAAGCTACAAACTTTAGTCTGACCATAACATGATGAGCACAAGTTGAAATTCTCCATGCCACTTTTTATGTAGCTGTAATAACCCCAATAACCCTGGTACTACAGCTGTAGTAATGACCCTGGTACTACAGCTGTAGTAATGACCCTGGTACTACAGCTGTAGTAATGACCCTGGTACTGCTGCTGTAGTAATAACCCTGGTACTAAAGCTGTAGTAATAACCCTGGTACTACAGCTGTAGTAATAACCCTGGTACTACTGCTGTAGTAATAACCCTGGTACTACTGCTGTAGTAATGACCCCAGCACTGCTGCTGTAGTAATAACCCTGGTACTACAGCTGTAGTAATAACCCTGGTACTACTGCTGTAGTAATTATCTTGATAATACTTGTTGTCAAAACTTCATTCTATTGTTAAAGTTGCTGTGGTTTGTTGCTGTACTGTTGTATCTCTCATCACCCCAAACATAAAAACTTCTGGTTAGTCCAACCTTGGACATACTGGGGCTCCTATATGGGATTTCCTTGTATCATAGATAAACTATTAGTTAATTTTGTGACGGGTGGATATGTCAATACTAAGGCTACTCAGCTTAACTAGTCTGTACACATAGACTACTGTCCACATCTGTCCACATCTGTCCTTGTCCATTTCAGAACCAGCTGTAAACTGGGCCAATGAGGAACATTTTATTAGTCCAGGTTAAAACCTGAAACTTTTTGACTTCATCAGTTTGTCAGTGTGTTTATCTGATTCTAAACGATGTAATTGCAGCATTTTATGCTTGTTGGCTTATTTTACTGCATGAAATATTTGGTGGATCCTGTTGGATGAAGCGTACCTCCACATGTGTATTGCTAAATGATAAAGTTTGGGAACCCCTTTTAAGGATGGACAGTCTCCTATCTAAGTTGAGTCGAATTTTTCATATTCTAATGTTAGTTGAATCACATCAGGTGAAGCTGCTGTTCACCATTTTTTGTTTTTACTGTTGCAGCAGAAATTGATGTTGACAAGTTATATTTATGATAAACTGACAAAATGACACAATCATGTTGTTTCAGATTAACATGCGAATAACAGAGTTTTGTTGGGACTGTTGTATTCAGTCTTTTGATGAGAGTAAGAGAGAGAAAAGCTCTGGACTGGTGGCATATAATTGTGTGGGAATTGGTCTAAATAGAATATTTCTCTTTGGTGATTACTAAGCCTGTGTGTGCACATGCATCTGTGTATTTGCATGTAAGCATATGTGTGCAGTAAATGAATTAGGGCAGTCTGGGCCAGTGTACGACTCCTGGCCTGACTTTTTGTGCCTGCTTACCAGATTGATGGACAGTGATGGAGGTTCTCTGAAAGAATTGCTGTTATTTTTCCTTCCTGGCATTGTGTTAACACAGTGGAATGCTGCTGACCAGCAAACTGCGAAAACTTTGGCTTTGATGGAGGTGATCACACTTATAGATGACCAATTAATCAAGTGCATTTAATTAGCAGTTCTTGGCTGCTTCTCATACTCAATTTCTGTGGAAGCAGGAAGTTTGTATCTAGGTTTCGCTTCTGCATTTTGGCTTAGTTTTTGTTGAATAAATAAAGACATGGTGTCATATGCATATATCTGAAATTGTATTTACCTTATTTTAATACTTGGTAAGAAGCAGAGGATTTTTGTTTTTTTATGTCCTGATACATAAAACCTTTAGAATTGAAAGAGGCTCTGCTTTCTTTTTCACATAAGTGTGCATTAGTATGCTTTATGTGTTATGCCTATTGCAAATAAGCCTCAGCTCAAATGTCTACAATCCATTAAAAAGCTATCGTAGCTAGATGGAAGTACATGTTTGAGGTTCAAAACAAAAACTGGGCGAACAAAATCTTGATGGTAATCAAATTTGTTCATTTTATATCTCTAGTTGGCAACGACTGTTGATGTTCTGCTAAAAGTCATTTAGGTAAACACCCCCCTTTTTTCCCCCCAAATTAGACTAATATCATCTCTCTGGGTCTATTGAAAAACAACTGAAAGTTTTTCAATTAGCTCTGATCGAAAAACCATTTCAAACTATAACGTGAGCCACAAGGGACTCTTTATAAAATAACAGGGAAAGATGTCTCAGATTATAGCGTCCTTACGCTAACAGGGGAAAAAAAGGTATGAGGCACAACAGAAATTGGATAACATTTTTGTTTATTCATACTCCAGTGCCCACACATATCAGGACTGCAAATATTTATGATTAATATTTCATCACTGAGGTGATTTTTCCATTTGCTTTAACATTCATTTGTTCAGTTAAAATAGTCTGATTGTTCTGCAGCATGCTGTAAATGTGATTATTTTGTATTCTTCTGGCTCACAAATAAGGCTAAATTGTTTATTTCTGGGGTAGCTGTGTCCTTCTGTAAAAGCAAAATGCCAGAGGATAAGAAATGGTTTTGACCGTTCACTTATGGGGCTGTGTCATGGTTCAAATCCTTTGACAACGAGAATTGTGATTTTAAATGTCATTGCCAGCATGGAGCAGCATTCCCACAATGTGGCCTAACTGGGTCAAGAGGCATTGTATTCTCATCATCTGCAGAAAATGCACGGTGATGACAATGCGCACAGAGAGCAGACGGAGGCCTGTTGTGAATTTGATGTCGACTATCTCTGCCTCCCAGAAAAAAAGAAGAAAAATGACTGTCTATAGTGCAGTCCATAATTGGATGCTAAAAACTCTGACCCATGATTTGTTTTCTTACCTGCATGTTTGTTTCCTTCCCTAAACTCACAGTTTTAAAACTTTCTGCATTTGAAGCTCAACAAATCTTTAATATTTGTTCCTTTTTTGTTTTTCATTAGTGTGAATGTGTACTTGTCATAAAATGAAACAAAATGTGAACAGACTCTCAAATGATTATTACTTTCCTTAGAAAGATGCTGAAGAAAACAAAAGCACACACGGATCAATATCTATTTCATGCTTCTGAAGAACCATTTGCAATGTACTATTTATTGTTACCACGACTCAATTTTGACCTGCATTGGTGCATATGGGGATATTAAGGTGAGCTGGGTAATTTAGAAACCGATGATGCCAACAGCTCGTGTGTTACAGTCCGACTCATTTTCAGTACTGACTTCTGGAGCAAAAACTCCGACTCAGCAGGGCCCTAATGTTTTCTGGGACAGTGCACCCTCAATGGTCCTTTTACTCACTTTTCCATTGCAGACTTCTGTCTTATTTTAAAGCCGTTGCAAGTGGGAACCGTTAGCTTTTACTGACAGGTTTGGCATTAACGTAGCCCTGGATAAGCAGGTCTTAGCCTGCGGATAGCTTTGTGGGCTTGTTTGTTGTTTGTGGCTTTGTCTCTTCTCAATAAAGCCATCATCAAGAATTTTCTATTGTCAGCAGTGTTCCAGATAACTTGCAAATTCTTGGTGATCTGCACCCTTGGCATTAGGTGTTGATGTGCTGACACAAGCTGCTCGATAGCCTGAAGGAGTGAGCTCACGGCATTTTTTATTGGAATCATTTGAAGGTCCAGATGCAACTCTAAGGTCCTGTGTCAGGGCTTTGCTTTCCTATATTTTAAGAGCAACACTTTCAGATACCATTCGACTGTAGTAAATAGTTTTTGTTGTTGTGTTTTTTAGGTCTGCCACTTCTTCTATTGTCCTCCATTTGGTCAATTTCCTTGGTTTTCCTAAGGACACAATACAGACCACGCTGAGCGGTGGCATGTTTTCAGCTGGTATTATTGCACCTGCCAGAATCAGATGGTTTTTGCAAAAATACATTTTTTATGGCTGTCAAACTGTCATTTTTGCTGTTTTTTTTTTGTAGAAACAAATTATGTGTCGTTACAACAGCCTGCTGATAACAAAAGTGCCTAAAGATACAATTTAAAATAACTTTTATAGAAAAAAATAAATAAAAAGCATACCTCTGAAAATAGTTAGACACAAGGACTAGACTGACAATAAGAGGAAAAAGTAGACAATACCCCCTCTAAAGAACCTCAGAAAGCCTGGAGAATTATTGCTTAACAATACTTTTAAAGATTAAAAGACCGTTTGGCAGCTTGGATGCAAAATAGAAAGAAATACTCAGTAGATAAAAACTTTTGTTCTGTATTTCACTGTTTGCCAAAAAATCATTTTACCAACATATAGAAGTCCATGAAAATCGTGCAAGAGAACAACCCGTCATTGTTCATACACTGGACAGAACAGTCTTCTTTACTGGTCTGTATGTGTACTGGACATTAGGAAAAAAATAAAATCACATGTTAAACTACTGATGTAAATTCGAACTTAATGAAATTACTTGAAGTTAACTTTCCCCTGTATGTGTAGTATATGTTTGTCTAACCTCAAGCTCACCTCAGGGCTCTCTCTCTCTCTCTCTCTCTCTCTCTCTCTCTCTCTATATATATATATATATATATATATATATATTTATATACATGTTGTTTATCGTTTTATTTGGATGCCCATTAGTGGCAAAACTGCAGCTATTCTTCCTGGGCTCCGACACATAAAAATGTAGAACCTTTCTAACAATTAGAAACAAACATAAAGATGTAGATGAGGAAAGTAAACAATCACATTTATATAGTTTATATATATATATATAAACTATATAAATGTGATTGTTTTCTAACTTTACACATAAAAGATTTCCTTTTTCATTTGTCATTATTATTTAGATTCTATTTTTTTTAATTTATATATTTTTCATTTGTTGCCATGTTCCATTTATTTTCCATGTTACAAATTTACATAACTCTGAATGAATTTAGAAAATCACAAGACATTTAATCGAAGGTATTTGGAAATGTAAAATACAGTGTTTCATATTATGAGTAGAATATTTAGTCAAGATCTAAAACTTCTGTAAAGAAATGTATATTTCCACATGTATGTAGTAATCCTGACCACCTAAACTGGCTCACCACATGATACAAACTGAAGTCAGACATATATTTAGTAAGAAGGATATAAAAGGTATAACAAATTATGTCCCTGCCTTGGAAATGTTTTAGATTTAAACATAAAAAAATGCAGCCTCAATCTAGAATTTCCATTATGTTAACCAGTTTTAACCTTGCTTTAAATCTGAACCTGCAGCTTATTTGTTAATATCTACTCGTTGTAGCCAAACAACATTAAAGAGATCAAATTTGCTGCAGTGATCTAATGGTTCAGAGAAGTCAGTTTCCTTTTATTTAGATGACCACACCTTAAAAGAATGGATGCTCCAAGGTGAGTAGAAATGGGTGTTTTATGCAGGCTTTGGGTATGCTTTGTCTGTGCACAACAGTCTGTCGCATATACAAATGAAAAGACAGTTGCTTTTTAGAAATCAAACTTCATTGCAATCCTCGCCAAAAACCTAACATAAAGCATTAAAAAAATTAATTGAAAGGCTCCAAAGACAAAAAAAATCCATTGTGTTAACCTCTTTCAAATCAATGGACCACTAGTGCTGGTCGCCAGCACAGGACTGGGGGGTGCAGAAAAAGGTAACAACACAGTTGAGCTGCTCCATATTTAAGAGTTATCAGAAGCATTGCCAAGGTCTGCAATCTCATAGAGCTGCCACATTTCACCGTATGACATTCGTCTGCTGCGGGATGATGGGAAGGAAGCAGCAACCGTGACGGTTAGGGATGAAGGACACACTTGTGCTGGAGTGTCATTTACATCAGGGTCAAAAAGGCAACGCCAGCCCTGCCATACTGAATATTGTATTTCTATTCTGTAAACAATACAAGATAGAAAACCTTTTCATCGGAGACAACACTTATGATAAATGGCTGTTTTGGAAAGGCAAAGTGAAATAGGACATTAAGTCGGTATTCAAGAAGCAAGAAAACCTCATGTCAAACTATGCAAATATAAACATGCAGCATTTTTTAAAGTCAATAACATTAATAGGTTGTGACTTGACAGAATACTTGTCACTAATTGCTGCTTAGGCAGGGGAGGAGATGAATCAGTGTACAATTGGTATTATGCATTAGAAAAACAAAGAAACAAACAAACAGAAAAAAACAATCCCAGGAAAAGGCATCTAACGTTAGCACTTAAGCTGTTAATGGCACATAAAAGCTTTTCAGTAAACTGTGAGATGACATTTAGTTTAAAATTTGAATAACAGTACAAAATCAATAATTCACTGTATAGTGAAGAGATTAATATTCCAAACACAAACATAATTTATTTATAAACTTAATGGACAAACTATCGTTTTATTATTTATTTCATGCTACAAGTCAAACTGTGATAAATGTATAGACTTTAGCCAAACCAGTCTCATAATAAGTGGCAAAATAAAATAAAAACTTTTCTACACATGTGTCAGGTAGCAGCACATCATGTGATGTTTTGCATTAAGTATAAAATGAGCGACGATATATAACTCTATACATATATAAAATAGTTATAATTTACATTGTATGTTGAATAATTTACATTTGAGAGTGAAGCAGAAGCACTGGTGGAAGTGAAAATGCAAATATACTGAGGAAAAGCTTTCTCTGTCACAAAGGACTTGAGCCTTAAAGCCTGTGCATACTCTGCAAGAAAAGAGAAATTTGTTCTCTCTCACGGGAAAGCAAAAAAAAAAAAAAAAAAAAAAAAAAAGGCTGGGCAGAACTTTTTTTTATGCTGTGTCTGACAGCTATTGTGTAATTGGTCAGAAATTTGAACTGGGTGTGGTTAATGGTTAAAACAGGAAGCAGAAAGCTGCTATTTTGGCTTTTCTACTGATGTAAAAAGTTCAACAAGGTTAAACAGATATTTCAGAGGAACAGCTGACTGAGGCAGTGAGAAAGTACGAAAAGCTATACAACACACAATGTAAGGCTGTAAAGACATAGACGCCACCCCGTCACATTGTGCCACAGAAGATGTTTCTTGTAAAGTATCAAATGTCCTGGCCAGAATTAACTGTATTCTATCCACCTAAAAAACTTAACTTATTTTGAATTTCAAGGCAGCAACACATCTAAACAAAAGTTTGGACCGGTGCAACAAAAGGCTGAAAGAATAATTGGTAAAACCAACTGGAGGACCATTGTACAACTATTTAGGTGAACTGGCAACAGGTCAGGTAAATGACTGGGTATAAAAGCAGCATTTCAGAGAGGCAGAGCCTCTCAGATATAAAGCTGGGCAAGCTGTAAAAAACTGTCTCTAAAATTGTGGGTCAATTTCAGAAAAATGTTCCTTAACGTATAATTGTTAAGCCCCTGACAGCCTACAGTGTATTATATCATGAAAAGATGCAAGAAATCAAGACGGCTCTCTTTCTGCATGGGATCAGGTCTCCGGCAGCACTGCATTAAAAATAGGCAGGACTGGTCGGGGTATTGAGTGGCGCAAAACCACAAATAACTACAGATATGTTTTTTTTTTTTTTTTGTGTTGCTGATGTTTTTGTTGTTGTTATGATTGTTTTTTTAAAGCTTGACTGACTTTTAAAAAGTGCTTTACTTGCAGATAACATAGGTAGTATTCTGTATCTTTGCAAGTGTAGCAGTTGTTCTGTTTTGATGCTATTGCTTTCTATGTGGTGTATCTTTGTCTTATTTTCACTCTCTTTTTATCTTTTGTTTACTCTCTCTTTTCTTTTGCCCTTCCTGTCAGGTCTAGCATTGATATGTAAATTAAGCAATACACAAATTAAAGTATCAAGAGTAGCTGTATATAAAATTCTACCTGGTAGAGCAAATTTGTTGGGCACAACACAGCAGCCAGACCATTATTCTGCTTGCTGATGCTGGACAGGACAAGTAAAAAAAACATAAAAATACACACAACCACAAAACTAAACAAATAAAGAAAAACAGTCATGATTCTCTACTAGAAATCACTACATGACTTCCAGAAATCACTGTCTGTGAAGAGAGTTCACCCAGAAATCCACAAATGCAGGTTAAAGCTCTATCATGCAAAGAAGACCTTATAATTGAACTTGATCCCGAAATGCTGCCATCTTTTCTCAACCAAAGCTCATTTTAAATGTTCTGAGACAAGGTGGAAAGTTGCACTTTGATCAGATTAGTCCGAATTTAAAATTCTTTCTGAAAACCATGAAAGCTGTCCCATGGACTAAAGAGGAGATGGACCATCCAGCTTGTTATCAGAGGACAGCTGAAAAGCCTGCATCTGTAATCCTGCTCCTCCTGCTCCCATCCACACATCTCCTCAAGGAAAGGCTTGCATATTTGAGCAATATAGCAATAGTATGTAGTTTAGCATGGACATTAGGCAATGCTAAACCACATACTACACAACAGCATGGTTTCGCAGGAGAAGACTCCAGGCATTGAACTGGCCTGTCTCCAGTCCAGACCTTTCACCAGTAGAAAATATGTGGTCAATCAAGAAATGAAAAATTTGGTAATGAAGGCAGGTATGTTGATTTGCTAGAATCCTGCATCAGACCAGAATGGGACATTCCTCTCCTAAAATTCCAGCAACTTCCCGGATGATAGCAGTTAAATCACCCTGCTACAACTTTTTTGAAAAGCATCGCTTCCATCAAATTCAAAATGTTATCAGAGGACAGCTGACAAGCCTGCATCTGTAAATGGTAAAATGTGTCACTTTTAACCTCTAATATGTTGTTTATGACTTATTAAGAAGAAAATATGAATTATTGAAATTTGCAGCTGATTGTATTATGTTTTATTCACATTTAACACAGCATCCCAACTTTATTGGAACTGAAGTTTTAAGATTAATCAGCAAACTTTTAGTTAACATATAACATATTATAAGTGTGTGTGTGTGTTTATTTTTTTTTACATCAGTTTAGAGTGAGAGCCTATTTTGTTGTTTTTGTAACACTGGGGTTAAATTTTTTTCTGGATTATTATTTGTGTATTTGTGTGTATGTGAGTCATTGCAGTCATATACTAAAGGCTCAGCTCTTGATATAACTCCTCTGGTTCATTTTAGTGTATTCCCCATGCATTGTGAGGCTGTATATGTGTAGCAGAGAAGGGAAGTGTCAGTGCTCCATGTGAGGAATACCAACTGAGGCAAAAGTGTAGAATTATCTCAGCCTTTTGCAGGTACAAAGGGAAATCATTAGAGAAGAATAGAATTAGATTGGGGTGATGGGATGTTGTAAGTAGTGTGTGAGAAACTGTATATGCAGCAACTGTTCAGAGGTTTTGAAAGCAAATCCAAGCTAGAAAACCTCTGGCTATCCTCCTCCACAGTGAACATTTGCAAAGAGGCTGTACTGTTATTGCACTTAAAGTTTCAATCATTGTCTACCTGCCCTTCACTAACTAGCTGCTCACACTTTATGCACTGGAGTCCTGAAATGTACAAGTGATGCTCTGGAATGATGGCATGTGGGTGCACAAATGTCCTCAGCATTCACACTGCAATATCTCTGTGATTCAAGTAAAGTTATCTGGAACATTAGTGGGAAGATTACTGTTTGTGCGAACTTGTGTGTGTTGGTGGAAGTTTGACCTTTCTTCTGACCTGTCTGCAGCTTTCTGCTCCCTTCCTGTTATTGTGGGTGATTACAGATGCAGTATTCCTATCTACACAAAAAGAAACTTCTCCTGTTTGTATGAACGTGTTGTAAAGGAAACACAGCGATTCCCACAACTTGGTTTCTGCTTCATGTGCTGCCTCCTCCGCACTGTTCCCCGCCCTCAAATTTCCAGCTGGAAGGGCAGATTTTTTTTTAGCAGAAGGCCGCCTGCTGTGCAGTGCATGTGTGAACAGCAACTGCAGGAAAAAAAACAAACTGTCTGGACTTCCTCTTGAAAATCTAAGGTATTCATATCTGAAGTCAGGTATAGAGCAGAATGAAACTACAGGCGACCTAAATCTTCACCTTTTTCAGACCTCAAGTTTGACAAGATGTTACAGTGAAATGGGGGTTTAAGCTAGCCTTAGCAATTTAGCATGCTACTGTCAGTGTGCCTCCACAAAACAAAACATATTCTTAGGCTTAATATTACAGCTGTTGTCACATTCCGCCAATCAGTCTAGTTAAATTAATATTTATACAGTCCTTAAACAATCTTAAAAAGTGAGAAATATGAGTTAAAAGGGGATAAATCTGGAGCTGACTGTCCATCCATCCATCCATCCATCCATCCATCCATCCATCCATCCATTTTCCACCACTCATTTAGGGTCAGGTTGTGGGGGCAGTAACTTAAGCAGAGAAGCTTAGACTTCCCTCTGCTCTTTCACTTCTTCCAGCTCCCCTGGGGGAATCCCAAGGCGTGCTTAGATTAGCCAAGAGACATAGTCCCTCCAGTGTGTTTTTGGGTCTTCCCTGGGATCACACATCTCAGTTTCCCTGCTCTTTTGTTTAGGGGTCCTGGAGAGGAGGGTCCATCAGATGGTCAAACTTTGGATTTAAGTGGAGCAGTGTGGTGTTCTCCCAGGCCGTGAAACAATGGACCATCTCTGCACCCTCTACAGGGTCTTGGAGGGGTCATGGGAGTTCGTCCAATCAGTCTACATGTGTTTTGTGGACGTCGAGAAGGTGTTTGACCCCCCCCCCCCAGGACTCCCCATCGGGGGGTGCTCCAGGAGTACGGAGAACCAGATCCCCTTGTACAAGCTGTTTGATCCCTGTATGACCAGTGGACCTCACCAAGGCTCCCCTTTGTCACAAATCTAAATAAAAAAACAATAAAGATTTAAAACTGAAAATTATAAAAACAAGTTGCAAACCGCAATTAATAATAATATAGAAAGTGATAAAAGTAAGAGGATAGGCGCTTGGTTTCCCTTTTAATATACTTGATGAGCACCAGTCAGAACAGAAGCCTTTATACCTGGGTACTCTAGCTTCCTCCCACAGTCCAGAGGAATGCATGTCAGGTTAGCTGGTCACTCTAAATTCTCCATGGCAACCTGTCCAGGGTGTACCCTGCCTCTCGACTGCTAATTACTGGGATAGGCTCCAGTTCCCGCGCAACCCTGAATTGGAATAAGTAGTAGAGAAAATGAATGTATGCATTAATGAATGAGTAGTGTTGTGTCAAAGCAAACTAAAAAATAAAGAAAGTGCAAAATTTCTTGGCATCCCCCTCCCAACTGAACTGAGGCTCCTGGACTTCTTTACTCTGCATCATCACTATGCAGCTGTTTCGCCCCCCTACGTCTTCAGTCAGATGAATATAGCTTCAGTGTGCTTATGATAATAACACGTCACATTTTTGGCAGTAACAGTAACAGAGCTGTAGCCATGGAAACAGTAATTAGCTAAATTACTCATAACTAAAAACAAATAAATAAATAACAGCATTTTTCCCATCAGTGTGCATCAATGAGTTCACTTCAAGTGATTTTTACTGGTGAGCTACAGAGATCTTGGAGTACTTGTATCCGTTTAAAGGAGGAAAACTGAAGGAAATGAAATTTCAAGGAGGGTCCTCTAGGTTCAGCATGACTCATCACAAGCTTTGGATTTTTATGTCTGTTGTCTGTTTTGACAAATGTTGCATTTGTAGAAATAAGAAAAAAAAGAAGAGAAAAATCTAGTTATGTCCTGAATTTATTTTTCTGACTTGTGCAATCCAGGATGAAAAATATTGTTGATTTGTGCCTTGAATAAAAAATGGGCACACTTAACATTCTGTACCAAAACTTAACTGCATTTTCTGTTGTGTACTTTAATCAGTAATACTGAAAAGTATGTATTCAAGTCGATGTGTTTATATAAAAGCCCAACATCTTTAACTATCTGTTAAATATGTATGGATCCAACTGATGCCAAACATGATTTAAAAATAAACCAAAAATAAATTAATTTCAAACAAAATGTATGTGCACAAAGTCTTTGACACCAAACATGTAAGAATTTTGTACAAATCCAACACCTATTGGAAAAACTATTGTAAAGGGCCACGCGGGACTACATCAATAATTCAGTTCGAGGTATCTCACATTTGACCTCATAGAAAAATTCATTCCCTTTTGTTGGACCAAGTTCTGACAAAGATGAGAGGAGATACTTGAAAGAAGACAGGAAAAAGGAGAGCAGCATCAGTATGATAACTGTGAGCTCTCGCAGCGTTGCTGCATTCTCACTTCACATGGTGATTGATGGGATCATGGACAACCTTATAAAAAGAGGAAATCAAATTCTGATTGGAAAACATCCCAGCAATAAAGATGTGTATGCATCCACTGACAGAGTATATATTATGATGCCAGTGTGTTGGCTCTTCTTTTTTATTTAATTTGAATGAAATCATATTTTAATGTTGAAAGATGTCCTTGAAAATATAATGCAAGTGCATTCAGTTTAAATCGCTCTACAATATGCTTTTAAATAGTTATATAAACCAGACAAAGACAAAGACTTACGTCCTATTACAAAGTGCCAGTTGATTTTAGAGGAGGTAAATCGTGCACTGTTCTGCTTAGTCAGGGTACTCTTAGAAATGGCACTACTTTAAAACCTTAATTTCCATATAACTGCCATCATTAGTGTAATTTCTTTCGGCTGTTGAATAAATTCTGGAGGTCTTTAATCAACGGTGCGCGCCTGTAGGTGCACTAATGGAGATCCCTGAGAAAGATTTTTGGAATGATTATAAAACATGCATGTAATTTAGTCCTTGCGGCATGTTCACCGTGGCACAGAATTTGGACAAGATGACTGCAGCAAATAGGAAGACAGCTTTTTCATACTTGTTTTGACAGCAGGATAATTGTCAAATTTGATATGGTAGTTATATCTTTTTTTTCTACCTGCTGTGGGCAAGACGAAAAAAGAAAAAATAGTAGTCTACTTATATTTTTCAAGTCAAATGTGTCTATGACAACCATTGTAAGCTGGGCTTTTGTAGACAGCTAATGACACAGACTGAGAATTAGATTCCTACAGATATAGAAGACATCTATTTGCTTTATGGGATGGCTAGGATTAAGGTATTTTACAGCCATTGTGTTAGGTAAACTGTGCAATGTGTCATCAGCTGTGATAAAGAGGTGTTGTGATGGGCTTTGAGATGGTTGCATCTTTTGTGTGTGGGGATAATTTACTTTTTTATTCCCGTGTATTTGCTCAGTTGCACGAGATAAGGCCAGGGGCATCAGCAGACATGAAGCTCTACTGGGGCAAAGGCCTCCCATTACTCAAATCACATCTTTTATTATTAAGGTCTGTGTGTGTGTGTGTGTGTGTGTGTGTGTGTGTGTGTGAAATGTACAATACAATATGTTACACGAAGGTCCCTTCAAAAACCCATTATTTCTGCTACTTCCATGCAGCTGCTACCTAACTGAAATAACTGATAGAGAAAAATGTAGGCCAGTGTTATTAGTCTTTGTGAAAAATATCATTTATGATCATGATCTTTTACAGGTATGATCAATGGTTTGGCAGCAGCTTGGCAGCATTTAGTCAAGTTAACGTGTCAAGATGACTTGTTGAAGTTCAAACTGAGCATCAGAATGAGAAAGAAAGGGGATTCAAGTCTCAAAGACTATGGAGCCAGATTTGTTACAGGTTGTGAACTTGTCTTTAATTTTGTGCATCTTTCCAGAGCCTCTGAAAATCACTGTAATCAAGCCTCTACTAAAAATGGACGATCTAGACAATACACAAATGGACAACCACAGGGTGATCTCGAATCTTCCAATTTTTAGCAAAATAAATGGAAAAGTTGTTTTTCATTAGCTAAATGACTTTTTAGCTAAAAACAACTGCTATGATGTTTTCCAGTCAGGTTTTAGACAGCACCACAGCACTGAGGCTGCTCTGACTGAAGTCATTAATGACATATAATAATAATAGATCAGATTTATATAGCGTTTTTCAAGGCATCCAAAGTGCTTTTACATTGTATCCATTATTCATCCACTCCTCACTCATACCTGGTGATGGTAAGCTACATGTGTAGCCACAGCTGCCCTGGGGCAGACTGAGGGAAATGTGGAAGCCAACCCATGCCTACGGCCTCTCCGATTACCACCGAACATTCATATCCACATTCATACACCAGCGATGCCAACACTGGAGGCAAGGAGGGTGAAGTCTCTTGCCCAAGGACACAATGTCAAATGACTAGGGTTGGAATCAAACTGCCAACCTTCCAATTATTGGATGACCCACTCTATCACCTGAGCCACTGCTGCCCCAGTGGCTCAAGTGGTTTGATATGTTTGAATACAGACGATGGAAAAATGTCAGTCTGGACCTCAGTGCTGCATTTGATACAGTTGACCACAATATATTACTCAAACGACTGGAGAACTAAGTGGGCCTCTCTGGCACTGTACTGAACTGGTTAAAAAGTACTTAGAGAATAGGAATTACTTGATGTCAATAGGTAACTTTACATCTGAGCAGGCAAGAATTACATGCTGAGTTCCCCAAGATTCCATCCTGGGGCCTCTTCTGTTAAACATCTACATCAGGCCTTGATGTTGGTGACCCCTGATGTAGATGGTGTGGGGGGGGGGTCTTTTGTAAAAGGAAGCTGCATGTTTTTCATTTCATTTGCGGGGTGACTGAGGAGACGGTGAAACGACACAATGTGGAGCAATACTTCACTACGAGTTGTTAAAGTTACATGTAGAAAAGTATAGTGGCCTGTTTGGTTCAACGTATCTTGTGAATCTGCATTTTCAGATATGAATTTCATAAAGAACAAACACAGAACATGCCTCACTGTTGCACATCTGCAAGATTCACCTGTTACAGTGTCAAGTTACACACCTGATTACAATACACTGGTAAACAGCATGGAAGGCCAGTCTTCACAATAAAAAAGAAACAGATACCAGATACTGTCAGTGGAAACATGGTTGTCAGAAATGTTTAATTAAAATATTGAAGAATTTTGTTGAATTCAAAAGTGTGTTTATAAAATGTAACAGATTTTGATCAGAACTGCAGCAGATTTGTTCAGTTGAAATATGTTCAAATTTATTTAATATAAAAGTATGCTTTTCTTAAATAGTACATACCTTTTCAAACATGGTTCAACATAGTTTATGAATTGCTATAAGTGTCAGTGACTGGTGATGTAAAGATCGTTTCAGGAAGACCCAGAAATTCAGCCCACACATGGTGATGAGTTTAAACAATTTATTTGGAGCTGAAGAGTAGAGGCAGGAAGGGAGCAGTTTGACGGCAGGCACAGCAACCAGGTACAGGAAGTGGGGCTAGGCAGAAAAAAAAAAAAAAAAAAAAAGAAAGAGGTGGTCGGTCCAGAAAGAGGTCAATTCCAGGTAGGCAGAGATCAGGTAAGTCCGGCAGGGGATCAGGCAATGGGGAGTCCAGGTGTGGTAGCAAGGTCGGCAACAGAGATCTACAGTAGAACAAGACAAGGATTTACTGCAGGATATCTCACAGGGAAGGTAAATGACCATCTGGCAGGGAAGCATGAACGAGAGAGGGTTTAAGTAGGGCAGAGCAAAGGTGCAGGTAGTGTGGTAATCAGGGGTGCCACAGGAACCGCTGAAGCTGTGCTCCGCTTAGCCTGCCGAGGTTACCGCCACAACAGGCACCGGCGACCTTACTGCCACAGCTGCAGCTGGCCACCTCGACAATATAGGCACAGAACACAGCCCATTCGGACTCAATGTCCCCCGCCTCATCCGGGACATGGTTGAAGCTCTGCCGGAGATGGGAGTTGAAACTCTTTCTAACAGGGGACTCTACCAGACGTTCCCAGCAGACCCTCACAAAACGCTTGGGTCTGCCAGGCCTGACCGGCATCCTCCCCCACCATCTGAGCCAACTCACCACCAGGTGGTGATCAGCTGACAGCTCTGCCCCTCTCTTCACCCGAGTAGCCATAACATGCGATTGCAAGTCCGACGACACGACTACAAAGTCGGACTGCAACCTAGGGTGTCCTGGTACCAAGTGCACATGTGGGCACTCTTATGTCTGAACAAGGTGTTCGTTATGGACAGTCCATGATGAGCCCAGAAGTCCAACAACAAAACACCACTCGGTTTTAGATTAGGGGGGCTGTTCCTCCCAATCACGCCCCTCCAGGTCTCGCTGTCATTGCCCACGTGAGCACTGAAGTCCTCCGGCAGAACGAGGGAGTCCCCAGAAGGAGTGTTCACCAACACCCCCTCCAAGGACTCCAAAAAGGGTGGGTACTTTGAACTGCTATTTGGTGCATAAGCACAAACAACAGTCAGGACCCGTCCCCTGACCCGAAGGCTGAGGGTGGCAACCCTTTCGTCCACCGGGGTGAACCCCAACGTACAGGCACCAAGCTGGAGGGGAATGAGCATGCCCACACCTGCTCGGCGCCTCTCATAAGGAGCAACTCCAGAATGGAAGAGGGTCCCGCCCCTCTCAAGGACAGTGGTTCCAGAGCCCAAGCTGTGCGTCGAGGTGAGTCCAACTATATCTAGCCGGAACCGCTCAACCTCGCGCACCAGCTCAGGCTCCCTCCCCGCCAGAGAGGTGACATTCCACATCCCTAGAGCTAGCTTTTGCAGCCAAGGATCACACCGCCAGGGTCCCCAGCTCACACTGCACCCGACCCCTATGGCCCCACCTGCAGGTGGTTAGCCCACGGGAGGGGAGGCCCATGTCCCCCTTTCGGGCTGAGCCTGACCGGGCCCCATGGGCAAAGGCCCGGCCACCAAGCGCTCGCTTCCGTGCCCCACCTCCAGGCCTGGCTCCAGAAGGGGGACCCCGGTGACACACGTCCGGACAAGGGAAACCTTGGGTCTGGCTTTCTCCTCATCATAGGGGTGATTTGAGCCGCACTTCGTCTGGTCCCTCAACTAGACACCTGTTTGCCAGGGTGTCTACTAGGGGCATGAGCCCCCGACAACATAGCTGCTAGGATCGTCAGGACGCGCAAACCCCTCCATCACCACCACCACCAACAAGAGCCACGGCATCGTTAAGAAATCAGACAATATTGAGGGTCTAAGGCAGGGCTACTCAATTCGGTCCTACGAGGGCCGCAATCCAGCAGGTTTTCCATGTATCCCTGCAACAACACACCTAAGTCAAATTAATGAGTCATTGTGTAGAACCTGATTGGCTGTTAGAGCCACCTAATTTGACTCAGAACATATGGAAATTTGTCTTTGCAAATCATTCAACAAAAAGCTATTTATAAAAGGAGTGCCATAATTTTGTCTCTTGTTTGATACACAGTTAGCTTGTTTACATTTAGATGTAAACATTTTCCATTTGTTGTACATGAAGTTTGGTATTATAATTCCAATTCACAACAAAAGCTTTTGTGATGTAGCCAAACTGCAACAAAACTGTACCAGTTGCTTTACATAAAACATCACATAGAGGCGTAACTTAGAGTTAACAGGAATCTTCTCAAGATATTGAACCATTCCTCTATATAACCATTAAACTGACCGTCTTCCGTGACCGTGTTCAGTTTTTTACTCCACTATACATACTGAAATTGTGCCTGTGTCCTATATTGTTTAGGGTAAACTACTAAAATAGCAGCCGCTTCGAAGAGAAAATTGACAAGCCTTTCACTCAGAATCAATATGGCTCTCTGAGTCTTTGTGAATCACAGGTTATTTGGTTTTGCAAAGCAGATTTTCAATAGTATTGCTCTATCTTAGCCCACAAGAAGCAGTGAAAGCAAACCTTATACTTAGCAGAAAAGAATAAGAAGAAAATGTTTATGAACTGTATGATTGACATACATACTTACATACTATCTAAAAGCCACAGTCTTTCTGTGAAAACATGTTTTTCATTCAGATCTGCTCCATCTCATGAGATGAAAGGAAGATAGAATTTCTATGAGCTCTAAAGGATGTACCACAAAAAATAGAAATAAAAAGCCTTGACCCAGTGACATTGAAAGAAAAGAGATGCTGACACTTTTAAATTTAATTTTATTGTAAATAAACTGAAGACACATTTGTACATTTGTACAATATTCACATTCAAAGCGTTTGCAATCTAATGTAAGCAGACTGAGATCTCCCAAATAAGTACTTTTTTACGGTGGCCCCGAGGCTCAAAACACAACAAAACACAAGAACAAAACAAAACAAAACAAAAAACCCCAGAAACATTTCAGAAAACCCAACAACATAATTGAAAAACAAAACACAACATTTCTTCTGAGGTTGTAATAAAGATAGCATGTTGGTTTAGTTGTTTTTTGTCAAATCTTTTTGCTTCAGCTTATCCTTCAACAACAATGTATTAATGGTTGTGATATATTTTCTGAAATGTTTTTTTTTGTTTGTTTGTTTTGTCAAATGCTTTATTTTCTCTTTTGTTGACTTTTCTAAAACGTCATCTTTGGTTTTGATGTTGTATGTCAGCCAGTATTGTTGTGTCCTTCACCCCAAGTCCTCAAAGTTAATTCTTTGTTCTTATGTTGCAATAAACAAAGAAAATCCATAACATATAAACAATAATGGTTACAATGTTATGGTAAAAATGTTAGAAATAAAAAGAAGACTTGCTTCCCTTTAATAAAGTCCAGCCACCCACTCATACATTTGAGTATTGCTGTAGGTCTATTTCTAATGGGATCTACAACAGGGTCGACAAGACAGCTGTACTTCACATTGAAAATTAGCTTCATTATATTTACAGGAAACACAGACAAAACACAGAAAACTAAGCATAAAGAAATAAATTTGTACAAAAAATTAATCACTACATAAAGCACATTTTAAGCCTTCAGTTTGTCATATTAACCATTTGTTTTTGGATGAATTTAGCCACTTAAAATAATTTTAAAGGGTTCATTTGGTGACAAAAAAGTAATGTCTATTTATTATTTTCCCTGTATTTTTCACTGTTTTGCCCCCTTACCCATCTTTATGTCAAACAATCAATCTGATAACAATCTCTGTGGACTGCATGAGATGCAGGTTTTCCCCAGCAATCACCTACTGACTCCCTCCCCTCTTTCAAAGGCCAGACAATAATCTTATACATTTAATCAATGCACCAAGATTATTTATTTAATGTCTTAAAGTAAGTCCATTGACTTTTCTTTCATGTTGGAACATAACAAACATACCTTAGCAGTGGATCTCGTAGGCAACCTGTGACCCAAAGAGGAGGCTCTGACTCAGAAAGAGTTCCTCCGGATCTGTCGTTAGGGGTCCCTCTCCTCCTTCTGCTGGGTTTCTGCGAAGCCCCATGCCCCCCGATCTTGTCAGCGTCTGCACAACTTCATGGTCGAGGAGAGCCTCCTTCATACCTTTGTGTTGGACAAACCCACTCATCATGGGGCACCTGGATGAAGTAGAGCCCATGACAGGCTTGGACCGGTTGAGTACGTACATTTCATGACCGTGGTCGTCACGGTACTCTTCCAGCTGTGCAAAGGTCGTCGGTCCATCTGAGTAGTCGTTCACATAGAGAATGCTCTCTTCTTTGCTGGTACAGTAAGAGCCAGAATCCTCTTTCTGGTATTGCTGGTGACGAGTGTAGATCATAATCAAGAGAAGAACAGCAGTGAGCGCCAATAAGGAGATGCCAACAGCAATAGCAGTCTGTGTGGCAGGACCCAGGGCGTTGAAGTCCATGCTATCCTGTTCATACAATGGCTCCTGGCTAATGTCCAGAACTTCCGGCTGATAGAAGGAGCTGGATGAAGACGAAACGTAGGAATGTGTGTTCAAACGAGGCCAGAATTGGGATGAATATGATGAAGAAGACATGTTGACAGCCAAGTGAAAAGTAACTCTAGCCACACCACCTGGATTCCAAGCCTCACATTCGTAGCGCCCTGCATGTGCCACAGTCACATTACTGAGGAACAGCATGCCGCTGCCCATGTCAGGATCAAAACTGTCCCTTTCACCACCTTCCTCAGCCCCACGCACCAGCCCATGATTCCCTCCACCACTTCCCACTTTCATCCCCTCACTGCTGGGAAGAGCTGTCACCACGGCCCCAGGTCTAAATAGCTCCCCATTGGGTCCGAGCTCTTGAAACAAGCCACGAGGGGATAACTGGGCCTTACCATGGGAGGATTTCTTCCACGTAACCTGAGGCTGAGGGTATCCTGAGGCCTGGCAAGAGACCCGGAGGCTTTCCCCGAGTCGCACAGTAAGGTGGCTGGGCTCCAGCTGCACCACCGGAGGGATGCACACAAGACTGTTGGGAGCCACCTCCACTAGACTGAGGTGGGAAAGACGAGGTGGTTCTGAACACATCAGCCGACGTTGCTCTGCAGAACTCAACAGTCGCTGTCCGTCCTCACTGATCCAGGTTCTCAGCCAGCCAAGAGCACAATCACAACGCCATGGGTTGTCTGAAAGAGAGAGAGCATGGATTGAATATAAAGTTGTTTAAAAGTTGACTGAAATTTTAAGCAATCTCCAAAATATTATTTTCAGCACACTGTATGCTGGAGAAGATCATTTTATTTACTACCATCAGGAATAGCTCTTCAGGCTTGTTGAAGAACATTTCAAAGCTCTTCTGTTGATGTTGGCTGCTTTTTCTTCTGTTGTCAGTCAAGATGATCTCGTACTGCTTTAATAATGTTAAGATCAGAGGAGGATTCATCACTCCATAAGACCTGTGGCCACTGATTTTTAGTCCAGTCTATTTTTTGACAGCCTCCCTTCCACAAAGGCCGTTTCTGAGTTTCGGTGAACAGCATCAACTGCATCAAGGCAAGGTCTAAATGCATTTTTCTGTTTTTTTCTTTTTTTTTTTTTTGGCTAGTATTTGTTTGATTTTTTTCTCTATTTCTTAAGAACATCACTACTACATATTGTTGTAGATGGACTTTTAAGACAGTCATTTCTTCTTTTGCCCTTCAAGTCTAGTTTCGTCTAGGTTTTAATGAAATACTGCACATGATGCTGAGATTTGCCAAGTTTTCAGCTAATAGCTCTCTCGTAATGGCCTTGTTGGTGCAAAAGTACAATTCTACTTCTGTCAAGATGTGTTATCTTTAGTATTTTCTGTGGAGGCAACAAAAAATGGGGGCAAATTGTATATTTTTTCATAAAGCTCCATTAACAAGGTGCCCAGATACAAATTACTCTTTGCCACGTTTTTTTAAGTGCAGACACATGCTAGTGAGTTGTGTCGTCTTTTTAAATAGATCAGTTGTTAAGTCATTATAAAGTGTGTGTGAGAAAACAAACAAAAGAAAAAGAAAAACAACAAACAAACCCCACATTGCTCTGCAAATGATCAGGTTAAATGATTGAACTGAAAATAAGTGAAAAAAGTCTTCAAAGAAAAATTCACCTTTGCCTTTAGACAACCTAGAGAACTGCTGCTTAAGACCACTTTCAGAGCTTACAAGAGAACTAGGCTCTTTTGAAGCAAGATATAATAAAAATATATGGCTCAAGAGTTTTCCACAACCATGTTATTTTTTATTCACAACTCATCTGTTATCTGACCATGTTGGAGAGTTAAAAAGGTTAGTCGGTAAACCACACTCTGAGGCAGTGTGAAGAAACAGCTGCTACATAAAAGACCAAATAGTACTTGTTATTGTATAAAGACCTAAAAGGAGCAAAGAAAAGTCCCGTCCCCAGTTCCCATGTCACCTGCGTACAGATGGCCAATTACCGTAAGAAGTACATCAGACTGTCAGATTGTTGGTTTGAGAAAGTTACAGAAATAGTTGGTCTGATTTTACAAAGGTGTGGGAAGGAGGATTTCTGTAACGAAAATATACTATCTCCCTAATTGGCCTCTACATGAGGTCCTTTTAATTGGCTGTTTCTTCACTACACTTTAAAATTTCTCATTAGGAGGTCTATGGTTGCATGAAATCCTTTGATGTGTAAATTGTGTTTAACGGCACTTCACTTTCTTTAGCTGTTGTGACTGGGTGTAAAAAAGATTTGGGGTAAATTTATGTAGCGGTGTTAGTTCTTCAGAAATAAAATCAGCCAAATTGGACAATTACATTATATTACTATAAAGTATAATTTGATCAAGCAAATTCTCCCTACCTGTGACACGGAGCACCTGCAGACTGACAAGTGGCTTAAGGAACGAGGGTCCCAGGGTGCGGAGGTGATTCCTGCTGAGGTCCAGCAGGGCTAGAGACGACAACCCGGACAGAGCATGCTCCGCTAGCAACTCTATGCTGTTTTCCTGCAGATGGAGCTCTTGTAGGCGCTGTAAAGAGAAATAGTAAAAGAAATATTATATAAAAAAATAAAAATAAAGCAGAGGAAAGAAAAGTTAAACAAGTCTTCCACCTAAAATGACCACAGGTTGCTTTTAACACCCTTATATATGGGTCTGGTAAAGTAGCCCCTACAGTTGGGAGCAAGGAAATAGGACTCATGAGCATTTCACATCAGGTCAGAATAATCTGTAATAAAAAAAAAAAAAGAAGAAAAGCAAAAGAAATGTGTCTTTTACATCTGTCAAGAATTGTTTTACACCTCTGAGTTACCTTTATTACACTTTTTAAAACATCCTTGTACTTATTGGTTGGGTTTGAACAACAACATTACTTGGCTAGAGGTAGAAATTCAAAACTACTTGATTAGGATTAGGAAATATCATGGTATGGGCTAAAATACTTTCCTTTTAGAACAAAACCATTCCCTTAATAAATGCCATTTGTTAGTTTGTGTTACATGTAAACACAACATGAAGAATTTTCACTCCCTGGTAGGGTTAACATCACTACGATAAGGCTAGAGTTAAAAAAAAGACTTGGTTAAGGTTAGGAGACCATCATTACCATCGTTAGGGCTAAATGCTTTATTTAAACACCATGACAACGTTCTTACCATTTACATGCAGCACCTGTCATGGCCACTGGGGGTCACATTCTTTGAATATAATTATAAGTATCTTTTCCGTGTATTGGGGAAATGGCCCCACATTGGATTTAATGCTAATTTTAAAATTTTAAGATTTTGTTTAGCTGGACATGTTATAATTTGGATTTACAGTTGCACATATTCTTTTGACATTTTCTGTTAAAATGCATGCTATATTTAGTTTTTATTACTGTAAAAGTATCCCTCATGCAGCTCACACAGCCTAACCTGCAGTCCCCTGAAGGTGTGGTCCTGGACACGGGTGATCTGGTTGCTGGCAAGATAAAGGATCCGAAGGTGCTCCAGACCCCGAAACATGTCAGGAGTGACCAGATGGATGAGGTTACCATTTAGGGCCAGCTCCAGCAACTGCCCCTGGTTAAGAAAAGCGCCTGGCTCCAGGGCAGAGATGCTGTTGTTCTGGAGGTACAGATAATGGAGGCTTCTGAGGCGAGTCAGGTCCTGAAGACGGATCTGCACTATGGCGTTATCCTGGAGGAAGATAGTCTTTGTGGAAGACAGGGGTAATGAAATTAGTAAAGTTATCCCAGACAGTTTTTTTAATTAGTTTGTGTTACTCTCTTGACAGGTAGAAAAATTTCTCAACCATAAAGAGCTGCCTTTGAAAGCTACCTCACTGGGGTCTGCAAAGCTTTGGAAATATGTTAATGAATGCAACCAAATCAAAATTAAATGAGATTCTTAAGAATCATCATTGCAATAACATTCACTTGTGCTACTTTTTTCTTGTTTTGTGGTTCAAGTTTTGCATAAATCTGCAGAAACAATAGACTGATAAGTGCACCGTAGGTGTGATAGACAATGGATGGTTGCCTGCCTGCTTGGTAATGTACCGTCATCATGAATTGAGGTGAGGTATGATCGACGACATAGACCTGCTGATTGAGGTTAATGGAACAATTTATGCAGACCTTGCTATTCATTAATATTAATGAGCTGCAGTAATGTTGGAGGGCCTGAACCTGAGAGGAAACTATGATGTAATGCTAAACATCTTCTCAACAGATGATCAGAGGGTGTATGAGAGTTACTTTCTGAGAAAGAATGAATAATTACACAACCAACAGCACAGCCCCTCCCTTAGGCTTACATCAAAGAGGGTCACAGCGAATTGATTAACCACAGTCATTTCAGGGTAATAAGAATGGATCACAGGGGAAGCCAACTGGAAACCGCAGAGGCAAAGAGGACGGGTCAGCTGCAATGCACTGACAGCCTGTGCCCTGACTTCTTGTCGATCAACCCACTGACCTCGGTGATAGAAGGGATGCCCTGCGGGATTTCTTTGATCCCGAGGGATCCGCACTCCACTGTGAGGCTGTAGCAGCGACATCCGGAGGGACAACCCAGGGACTGGTGTGGGAAGAGAGCCAAGGTGATCAGGGTGAGTCTGTAAAACCATAAGTGGTCCATGATGTTTCTGTTGTGTGGTTTGTCTTCTGAGAGAAAACCTGACGGAATAAGTAGGATAAGGAGTGGAAATCAAACATCAATCTCTCACCTAAGTTGCACAGCCATCATCTTTTCCCCCTCACAGTGATGTATTTCATCCTCAAAGCAGAGACTGACAGTATTTGAATATGTTGAATAAGCAGATGATTGTGAAATGGCAAGGGAGGATTGACAAAAAAGCAAGAGGAACATAAGCATATCTCTTCATCCTTGGCTGATTACTATTCAACTGTGTCTGTTCAGTGGAATTGCTGCAGCTTTTATTATGGGCTTCAATTAATTAAAGATGTGATAAAAGATGTGCAGGTTGCCTCAAGGACCTTTCTCTTGTCTATTTAATGCATGCACAAACACATCCACACTATCCCTGCAGTTCTATCTCTATCTTTGTCTTATAAACACACACATAAATGTGCAGCGCAGAAAGAGAGGGTCTGTTTTAAACCCTGTAATCTCACAAAACACCTTTACCTCCTCGAAGCAAATCTCAAGTGGTAACAACTCTAATGATCTGATGAAAGTCATCATTACTGGCAGCTTTCTGCACCTAACAGCAATATCTCAGATATGATCCCATCACTGAGTAACTCATCCATGCACTTTTTTTTCTCTACAAGCCAGAAGGGACTTATCATTCTGCCTGACTGCTCACGTCAAAACGGCCTCATACTCTCTACCCAATACCATGTAGCACAGCAGTGTACACAATCGTTCCTTAGCAGCAGATCGCATGAAGATACAGCACAGTTGGGGATTAATACATGTTGACATGTCACACTGGGTCACTCATTCTGCTCCACTGACAAAGGGTTGATATCCTGCACCACCTGCCTATAGAAGCTCCTTTCTTTAGAGAAGCAGACTTCTCATTGATCCAAGCTGCAGCCTCCCATCATTATAAAACATTCATGTGCACCCAGGCCCCTTCTCCTTATCCCATCAAGCTTGCCTCACATGTTAAATTTCTGATTTGCTTTTGGTTGCGGAGGCACCCACACAGATAACTGATGGCGTTTACAGCTAGCTGGGAATTATCTGACAATGATCTAGTTTATTAATTACTGGAATGTGTGCAGATCTAATTAAAGCAGCGTGATGAAAGGCCCTGTGCCTGAAATAAACTACGACTGATAAATATTTAGTGTGCGGGCTGCGTTCATGGACCAATATCAAGCATGTCCCATTTGTAATGTTTTAATACAGACCAGTAATTTAATGCCTAAGTGCAAAAGCACTTGGATCATCATTTCAGTTGACGAGAAGTAATTCCCACCACAGCCACACTGCATTATTAAGCCAATGAACAATGAACTCAATTTTAATATTGTATGTGCGCTTTCGAGCGCATTTACGAGGATAGCCGACCTGATTAATTCAATGTGACCTACATGAGCTTTTCAATCGTCATCTCTCAGGAAGAATAATATTAAAAAAAAGCCAAGACATTTCTTATCAAAAGCATACCGTGTCCCCCAAACAGGCATGAAGAGAAATCATGTGTTTCTATTGTTGGGGACAGAAAGCACAAAAATTGAATTTTGAATAAGGCCTTGGTCTGTCATTGAGCTTTTGTTATTTTTTTCTCTGCGAGATGATTTCTAAATAGCTTTGAATTGCCTGAAATGTGTCAAAAGGAAAGCAGAGAGGAAGACACTGACCTGCCCTCGGCTAAGAATACACAGAACAGGATGCACAGGATGATATTTGCTGAGAAATATGAGCCCATCAATGCAAATGACACCCTGCCAGGTAGAGAAAATAGATTTTTTTTCCTCCTCATCATAGAGACTCTTATTTTTAAAGAATAAAAATAAATATGTATATTCTATTGCATTTGCAGTGTTTGGATGGTGTGCTGCGGCAGGAGGATATAATATGTTCTGGCATTGGAAAGAAGATGGTGACAAATGTGAAGCAACAGGACTCTTTAAATGTTGTTTTACTGTACAATATGGGCCCTAAAGTTACAAATCAAGCCTCCAATTGACTCTTTTGTCATGCTGATGTGGGATTTTAGTAGTAAGAGGTCAATTTGTTCATTTCAGGCTGAGTAATCCTCTGTGGAACATGCATAATCTGCACAATCAGATGCTTGTTAGTTAAGCTGCTCTCGGCAAAGTCGACATTTTCATGGAGGGAGCTGCTTTGTTCAGCTTTAGGAAGGAAAAAAAAAAACAAAAACAAGGTCAGGCATATATCTCTGTGTGAAAATGTGTAAATTGCATGATTAAAGCTTAATGTTGTGTACATAGACCAATCTGTCAAATAAAAGTGACTGCAGAGACCTGGTTGTGGCAGATGTCAGTCAACAAATGCCAAAGGAAATCTAACTAAGCCACACATCGAACAAAGCCTTTTCAGCATTCATCTCCAGCATCTAAGTCCTTAAATGCATCCACAAACATCTCTGCAACCATTATTTGACACTTTACATCATCTTGGAGTGTGTTTATTCAGGCATTTCTGAAAATGACATATGTTTGTTTTATTGTTGACATAATGCCTTATTTTCACAGACCAAACAAATCTTTCTCTGCCCAGCAATCACACTCTGCTAGCCAAACATTCACGGTACACGTAATGCACTGCAATGTTTTTCCAGGAAAGATAGGCATTGATGTGCCGGAGGATCAGCAGCCAGCTGAAGTGCTGCAGGCAGAAACAAAGTTCACCTCCCTGTGCTGCCACCGGTGCAGGTCGACCTAATCTGTTGTTATGGTAACTCTTGTGATGAGGGAAGGTCTGCTCACTGGGCCCGAAGGCCAGTCATGGTTCCCATGAGTTGGTGTTAGGCAAACAACTGCAGAAATCGAAGCTGTCATTTCCCAGGGAAAATAGCTCACAGGCACTTGAGCTATCAGATGACCCAGAGCTAAATTGCAAATTTGCTTTTAGTCTAACTTTCCGTCTTCTTCGTCGACTTTGACTTTTTCTGCTGCTTTGCTCTCTCTCGCTCTATACTCTCTCGTTCCCTTCACGGTTGCTCTGAAAGACTCAATCATTTTTTCATCCTGTGTCTCTGACCTCTCTCTTTTCTCATCTCCCGTCCTTCTGCTGTGACTGACAGGTGCTAAATCATTTGTCTTAGAGCATCCTTTTGTCCACAAATAGACTGAGGCCAAGGCACTAACCCAACACCGTGGCACTAACCCAAGAGCAACACACGGTCTTTGAGAGACTGTCACAAAAATGCACACACACTTGCTCATACGCATGCAGGGCACGCCTACAAAGTAGCAGTTTAGCACAAACACAGGCCACCAGCATTCAGGGACACACTCAGGAAAACGCCGATGCTTAAACATTCGCACATCCTGCCTCCATCGGCAGCAGCTACTATCACTCGCAGACATGGATCAAGTCGGACACAAGCACTCACATATTTTTGTGTCAGTAGTAAAAGAAGCTGTGCTCAGTTAATAGGTCTGCATTGATTGCTTTATTTTTCCACGACTGCTCTGTCCAGTTTGTATCTGCAGTCATTGATTTTCACAGTGAAAGCAGATGGGAGGGGGTGGGGAGGGGACTGGCATTTGTGAATGTCTATGTTGAAGAGAAACAGAGTAAATGAGTGCACGCTTCTTATTGCTGGACTCCTTGTGTGTATGCATATCTCTCTCTCTGTAGAAACTTGTGTCTAGCTTACTGTCAGACTGCCTGAAGGAGAATCGCCCTCCAAGCAGAGCAGCAGCAGCAGCGCGCTACCACCACTCCCAGTGGAACATTTAGACTAAAACACTTCATCCATTGCCCCCTTACTCAGAAAAACTTCATGAATCCCTCTTTTTTTAAAAAGTGTGTACATGATAAACTGTTGTGACAACTAAAGACAGTTGTTGGTAGAAAAGCTCTGAAGTTATTGATGTAAATGCACACATGTTTGAATAAACCACAGCAACTAATGTTATGTAGCAGCCAGCGGCAGCACCATTACTATAGATACTATAGATGGAACAAAATAGAAAACTGAACATGCCTCGTCGCCTCACGTGTAACAAGTTTCTGACTTTAAATTCTTGCAAGTCAATTTGATTTGTGGCTGATAATTGAGAGCTAAAAGCACAATGGCATTCGCAAAGCTGCATAATCAATGTCCATTTTCTGCACGAGATTTATTGTTAGGCTTTCGCTACTACGACAGCGTGATTGTAACATCACATTGTGATTGCTTGAAGCTTAAAAGGAGATTTGAAACCTCATTTAAGCCCTTTTCAGTGTTTTTCTTTCACTCTGAGCTGCCTTTCTTCTAAATCCAGTGCTTTATCTGCATGATGAAACAGAGGCAATGTTGTAAAAGCTTTATAAAAAATGCATGATTTCCAAACAACAAAAGCATTATGCAGAAGAAAGTCATACATTTTTTAGACTGATATACATTTATCCAAATCAAATTAATGTAATATAAAAGGATTCCACTTTTCTCATCAAGCAGCAATATAAGAGACCACAATTTAATAAAACCGCTGTCAGCATGTTTATTACTGCTTGTTTACAAAACACACAAGCACAATGCTCAAGTGTAAAGCACTGTTTTGGGGTCTAACAATCCACTGAAAGGGAACAAGAACACAGGAAGGGAATTCTCTCTTTGCCTCTTGATACAGAGAAATACAATCAACAAAATGATACTGAGAACAACTGTTGATTTTCTATACAACAGGGAAGATGGCTATTGGCGTTTGAATACCAGTTTTTGCAAATACACTTTAAAAAGCTATTTAGATGATGCCCTTAGTCAACTGAAACAACAGTTAAGAAAAACTTTGTGGCTGACAAGTCTTGAAATCGTCCTTGATTACTTCAAGATACAAAATGTTAAAAATGTTTGTAAAGTTAAGGATATCCAGGTACTAAAAATAGATTATGCTGTCTTCATTTTCAGCCAAATAAAATCTAAAACTATAACACAAACAGCATGTGAAAAATACATACAGTACTTGACTTCTCCAGCTGATATCTGAATGAAATGATTAACACTGGGAGGTAAATTCAGTTAGCTTAGCTTAAGTTTGCATAATGACTGGAGACAGTGTTCATCTGGCTGTGTCAATAAGGTCACAAAATTGTCCCAGCACTTACAAAAAAAAACATCATAACTTATTAATAAATAATTATTAAAGAGGTTTTTATGTTTTCTTGCTGATATTTGGATGTGGTGAATAAAACCACTCAGAGGCTAACATTAGCTTAGCTTAGCATAACTGTAAATGAATTCCCACGCTTTTGTCACAAAGGGGACAGCCCTACAGCTGTCACTATTTCACAAAATTATAGGAAGAAATCTGTTTACATTTTCAAGAATATAACATAAACTGGTATTATTGAAGGAAAAGTGTGTTAATCTTTGAGACTTAAATATTTTTATTTTTCTAGCTGATATTAGGATGAGCAGACTTGGAGGCTAACTTGCTCATCTTAGCATAAACACTGTAAACATATTTACATGCCTTTGTCAAAAAAGGTGATAGTATCTTCCTAAAATAAACTAACATATTTAGGAGTTAACATAGTATTTTTTTATGTAATATATTTAGATGTGAAGATTAACTAAAATTAATACTACTACTACTACTACTACTACTACTGCTTATAATAATAATAATAATAATAATAATAATAATAATAATAATAATAATAATAATAATAATAATAATAAAAACCTATAGAATGACATATTTAATTTTGGAAAAAAAAAAAAAACAAAAAAAAAACAACAATATCCTCCAGCAATCCTTGCAACTCTTGTTTATTGACCCATTCAGTCATTTTATTTTAATGCTCAAAACACAAGACATGCATTCACAAATAATGATAATAAAATGTAATACTGATATGAGGTTTTACAAGTGTATTCTGGACTGACAGCTGATTTAATGGATTATCATACCCTAGGCTGGCACATAAAGGCAATCTGTTTCATATCTGAAAATGTTTATCCTAAGCGAAGCTAAATTATCATATTTTCATAATAAAGTTTGATCTGCCATCCTAACATATGGCAAAAAAGCAAACAAGGACATTAATCCGAGTGTCAAACTGTTTATTCAAAATGATAATTATGCATATTTTAAGGAAACAATAAGGTGAATAAAACATCATCATTGTGTGCATTTGTGTGATTCTGTAAACACTGGCAGCAGTTACATAAATATGTTACCTTTTAAGTAAAGCTGTCAACATTTCCTGTTCCTCCCCTTTTTCCAATGAACCTTTGAGTCAATATCACCTGTCTGACACTTTCTTCTGTGGTTTCTGATGATCTCTTGTGTCAGTTCTTTTCAAATGCCAATTTTGTCTAACCTCTCTGTCTCACATATTGTCATTCTAACAGTTAAGGTTGGTTGATGAAATCAACCAGAGGTATTTCATTCACAGGTGGCCCTTCGGACAGGCAGTAGAATTTATGAGTCAGTAGATTATGCCCGATCAAAACAGCTGGCTTGATTTTTATATGTTGTTTTGCCCCATTTTTGCCAGTCAGGTTACAACCCTCTTCCTCTTTTCCTCTCCATCTATATAAGTCACTGACACACATACATACACCATTCACATTTGATGGCCGCTCAGTGGAGGCCTGTTTTACATTGTAAGGGATAAATGAGATCAGACAGGTTGGCGGATGGGTGTAGAGGAGCCATATCTTCCACTGAGAAGCACAACAGTCCCTTTCATTTTGATTTTTCTCTCAGTTCTGAAATGAAGTATTCACATGGATGGCTTTTTTGTTCAACTGTTTGCTTTTAAGCCTTAGTATTTCTGTGTTTCCTCCGGATGTTCCAGATGGATGAATCTGAATTGAGAATATTGCTTATTTTTTAATGGAGGTTCAGTTGAACATGCTAATTTTAATCAAGCAGCACTAAAAGTGAAAGTTTATTTGTATCTGAAAATAGAAATGATGGATTGATAACCACTGCTTATCATCCCACTCTATTGCATTTCTGTAATATTGGGGGTGCAGTGATGTGTGCTGTGGGAGTCAATGAATCCTCATAAATTATGTTTCTTTGTTGCCATGGAAGTGACAGCATCTGCTGACTCCAAGTGATGGATGTCAGATTGATGTCAAATTACAGTCAGGCACAGAACCTATATTGTGGTTACATATGCATTTTCACATAAAGAAAACAAATATTAAAGCTGTAAAATAATCTATTTTTCTCTTTACTTTTCTTCTTATGAATTTAATATATTGCTGATCTTTGTCATCTACCCAGAGTCAGGCCAGAATTGAGGCACCAGTACAATTACAGCCTATAGAGAGAATCCAACCATCATTGTCTGGCCCGACAGTACCCAATTAAAAATTAAAAATCTCTGAAGGCGTTAGAAGTCAGCTTGTCCATTCGGATCTGTCAATGCAATACAAATTCCCCACCCTTGGAGTTAAACAAACGAGGTCCTATCTATTGGCCCAGTACTTGGCTTCACAATATTCCTGTGCTGAATAGCAATTACCTGCAGGGATGTGCACTACAACTCTGACATTACCAAAGAAACAGCAATGCTGAACATTCAGAATGTGAAAACATGTTGGTCTTCCTGTAGGGACATATAATATTAAATAGTGAGCCATTGCTAACCTAATCATGGCATATTGCTCCTGGCAACTCCCATAGTGTCACTGTAATATCTCTGCCAGATTCCTATGGGGTGCATGCTGTGCTCAGCATGGACCCTGTCAAGCACTGTTTTTCCCATCACAACATTATGTCTTTTTATATTTCAGTGTGACTTGGTCACACAGAAATTTTGCAAAGAGACAGACTTGATTTGTGTATAAAATGTCATGTAGTGTTATACTCCATGATGGCTCAAACTTAAGTTCTGAATAACTGCATGGACCTGTTTGCCTCCTAGTTGATTGCCTTTCTAAACTACATCTTAAGAACAGAAATGGGGAGTAGATTTGACATCCCATCACCACAGTGAGTCCAAGCAATGACCCAATTGTCAATATAGTGTGCAAACTTTGCTTAACCTAATGCAGTCCTATACAGCAGCTCTGCAGCAAAGCCAGCATTTATGATGATAGAATTTGATGATTCCTCTACAAAAACGACGACCTCCTCTGTGGTGCTCTTAAGCTTTTTTATATCATTATTTGATTATTAAAAGATAGTAGATGATTAGGTACATTGCTCAGTTTAATCCGCAACAGCCCTGATGTAGCTGTTGTCTTAACAAAGCTTAGTTTGATCTTTTGTTCTTTCTATTTACATAATCTACATAAGACACACAATATGAGGGAACATTATAGGCATCATTATAGGCATCACAGACATCTGCCCAAGTATACTAAAACAAATAATGATTGGTCCTACATGTGAATAGGAAGCACCTAAAAAGGCTGGCAACTATCGACATGAAATTATAAATAACAGTAGTTATTTAACTCATAGCTACATATAAAAAGGTGTATAATTATTTAGTCATAGCTATCCTGATTAAAGTGGTCAGACTAAGTACTGGAATAATAGGCTATGGGTAATCTGTATTTAGCTACACAAAAACAAAAATCATTTCTACACCACGTGTAACTAAGCTATTGAGACATAACGAGGAGGTGCAACGTTTTAGTTGGGTGGCACTTGAAATCATGGCGTTTAATTTCATATTAAACTTCAATTATGCCATTATTCCAGTCACAGAAACAACTCGTCTCTTTTGTTTCACTCCCACTCTGTAATCTCACAAAGCACCCAGCAGGCAGTTTTAAACCACTTCAAAAAATACATCCGTACAAAACCATTCCGTTTTTATATCAAGTGGGGGTCGCAATGTTTGTGAAACCTCAGTAGTATCCCAGGCGCATGCTGTTTCCCCTGATTTTTTACCCCCCGAAAACACAACCGCGACCTACCTGCTTTCTGGCGTGCACAGACTTGATCTCCGCAGCAGTCTCCCTTCTCCACTTGCTCGAGCGACTTGAAAAGGAAAATTATTCTAAAAAAAATAAAACAAAACAAAACAAAACAAAACAAAATGAAGAGTCGTACTTTCAGTCTGCTCCCTCGCTTCTAACTGAGCAGCGGCTTACAGCTCGTCCATTGTAACTGGAAACTGCTCTCATCTGCCAAGGCTGGACGTCAGCGCTGATGATGGTCGGCTCTGATATTGTTATGCGGCTTTCATTCGTTTCCCCGCTTATCCCTGCCTCCGCCGGATGCTGTCCTCCAATAGTGACCCACTCTTCTAATTACCTCTGCTCGGATGGATTCCCTCCCCCTCTCTCTTTCTCTCTGTGTGCATGAGTGAGAAAGTGAAGGGGATGTCTTTGTATTCCTTATTTTTAATTATTTACTTTTAAATGCATTAACTGTTAGGTCTCGTCGCTACGTGGAGTAGTTAGTTAACTTTAAGTGAGGAAAAAGGCGAGACTTTATACAGTAGTGTCACTTTATGGAGAAAAGACACGTTTATTATGAGCACAGTGATTTCAGGACCATGGACAGCTGCCGTGTCTTTTATTATGGAAGGTTGGGGGCATGTCAAATGTAATCCTCGGCTCTCTGATGCCGAAAGACAAACGCTTCAATTTATATTTCCGGCTGTGACGAAGGCAAGAAATGGGTAGAAAACCCGTGACGAGACTGAGCTTTATAAAGTACCATTTCTGTCAGGCCAAGGGCAAGTGAATTCAAGCTGAACCGCAACCTTTCAATATCCTGAAAAACCATATTGCGCAGCCAGAGCGCGTGGCGGCCGACAGAGAGGCTGGGCAGAGGTTATTCTTTGTTTTCTCGTACTTTAGGGACATCTGTTGCTGACTGTCTCAAACTGTTCTGTTGTATATGATGCATTTTTAGACAAGCGCTCAATTTCCCTTAAAAAAAAACAAAAAAACAAACAAACAAACAAACAAAAAAAAACACAAACCAAACAAAAAAAGACCCCACAAACAAACAAACAACCAAAAAAAAAAAAAAAAAAAAAAAAAAAAACAGCTTCAAGCTTTTTTCGATGCCAAGAACAAAACCAGACATTTTTGAAGAATATTATAGAACATATGGACTTTGAAAAATAGCTAATTGGTATTCTAAAAATCAAAGGTCATTTATTTAGCAGAGGAAAAAAAAAGATTTTAAACATTATTCACACTGAAGAGTAAACAGAGAAAAACCAATGATGAATACAAGTGCAGTTGTTCTTGTAGCTGCTGGTATCTACTGGCTGAGGTATGGATCTGTTTTAAAGCTAACAGAGGATAACCCACCAAACCCTCAAACCCCACTACCCCAGTCTCATGTCTGCCCATATTTCACACATTGGTTATCCATGTATAGAAGTGAACAAATACGTCTAACATTTGTTGTCCCCTTCTGTCACAGATGTATATTTCATGAAAATATTCAGCTCAGCTTTATTTATACATGGCTTTATCATATGCATAAGAACAACCCAAAGTGCTTTATGGTTCAGAGAAAAACTCATTTAAATTGGACAATTATAAAGGCAAATTGCAAACAATAAGCAATAGTGATAGTAATAAAACAAGAAAATAGATGTTTACTTTGGTTGATAAGCTGCCAGTCAGAATAGGAGTGGCACATATAATTTCATGGTGGGAGTGGAGGAGATCATGTTGAGATGAGAGATCATTTGACACTTAGATTGTGTACAGACATTAAACTAATTGTGACTTGGTCTCCATAGCAAATACTTACATAACATATACCCTTTTTAAATTATTTAATTTAATTATTTTTTAAAAACACTAATTTGTTGATATAAGTTTACAGCCTTCACAGACACCGCAACAGGGATCATTATTGGGCCAGTCTCCTGCAGGTTTTAGATGCTTCCCCAGCTGCAGCACACCTGATTTAAATTAAATGGTTCTCCAATAGCTTGTTGTCAAGTTCTGCACTTGCCTCTTGATGACCCCCTAATTTGAGTCAGGTGTGTTACAGCGGAAAAACATCCAAAACCTGCAGGAGTCCAGCCCAAGATGTCTGGACTTGGTGATCCCTGCACCACAAAATATATTAGCCTACTTTGGCCAGCCTAGTTATCTCCATTGAGGCCCAACAATAATTCTTAGTTCTTTTTGCTACTCATGTAGCTGGCTAATCTGTCATAATTCTTAATCCAAGCCTAATCTGCTATTTACATTCACTTACTTTATTACATGCTCATTGCTATTACTGGGTCGGACACTCTTTCTTCATAGCATAGATTCAACATAGTGTCTGAAATAGATTTTGATTCATATTGACATGATAGCATCACTAGTTGCTGCAGATTTGCTGGCTGATCGGAGCACATTGAACTCAATGTCATGTTCAAGAAACCAGTTGTTGATGATTTGAGCTTTGTGACAGTATTTTCCTGCTGGAAGTCTCCATCAGAAGATGCTACACAGCAGTCCTAAAGGGATGGATATGGTCAGCAACCAATACTCAGGTAGGCTGTTCAAATGATGCTCAGCTGGTACTAAAAGGTTTAAATTGTGCCCAGAAAATATCCTCCACACCATAACACCACCATCACCCGGAACTGTTGATACAAGGCAGGATGAATCCATGCTTTCATGTTGTTTACATCAAATTCTGCTGTGGTATTTCTGGTTACCTGTAAGTTATTTTTCTTTGCCGAGTATTATTGGGTAGCAATTTATTTAGGTGAAGACCTGACTATTTATGAATAGTTCTTACAATCAAGTTGCGGTTTGTGATTTTTCTGTGTAGTTACTAAAATTCTTCACATGTAATCACTCCTCCTACCACACCACAAGCAACAAAGTCCACTTGGGATCAGCTGAGTTTGGATCACAGACGTTACATGCCCATGCCTGATTGAATGCATCTCCCCTTTGATCATGACTTCATCACACAGTAATCCCATATCACACACCAACACTGACCCACATTTAGCTTAGCTTGATTACCAGCTGTCTTGTTGCATATGTGTACATATTTATGTAAGTTTGTGTAAACATGTACATATACATGGCTAAATGTACACTGGTGTATATGAAAAGGCTTCCATGCCTGAAGAACATTAGTATATGTCTAACTGTGTGTCTTTGAAATGTTGAGTGTGCTGTAGAGTGTGTATGTGTGAGTTCTGATTTTAATGATCTCCTCCTACCCCCCCCTCTGGGCCAGAATGAGCCTGTACGACCCACATCAGGATAATTAATATCACATTTAAATGTCTGTTAGAGCACAAGGGTCCTTTCCTTACATCCTGCTGCTCTTAACTCACCTTTTCTGGCTCACATGAGAAGCAACAAATGTTAAATCTAAACACACAGGCATTTTGTATGTATTCAAAGCCCCATTAGGATTTTATTTGCACATTAACTGGTCCACAAACTTTGTTGCAAGTTTTGTTTTCCACCATTAAAAACCAGAAGCCCCTTATTAAACAGCACCAGAGTGTGACTGGTTGGCTTATAAATGGTTATAAAGCCAAAGTTGCTCATTTGAAGTCTCAGATCTGCAGAGAAATCACTCCTTTGTACAAACTCAACACTGCTCAACTAAGTGCACTTGACCTGGTCCCAGTTCCATTAGTGCTGTTCCGAGGCTGACTGTACAATACGGAGGATCTTTGGACTGTTTTTGGGAGTGTGTGTGTGTGTGTGCATGTGAGTGTGTTTGAATAAAAACCCTTCATCCCTTTGCAGATACTCCTGTGAGAATTTGGCTGTAATTAGTGTTCTCTATCTCAACTTGCCTTGTAAATAAAAACACCTCCAAATCAAAGTGGGAACACATTGGGTCCATCCCTCCTACAGAAGCTTTGCCCCTTCTGATCTTGAAATTATGTGCTGCTTTGTTGCCATTTGGTTTCTGTATAGCCAAGAAACCATGTTTTTCAGTTTTATTTTTCTCCTCTCTTTGTCACAGCATGTGAAAGAAACTTAAATCAATAAGCACAGGCTGACACAGAAGTAGACACGACCTCTTTGTCATTGTGAAACATAAATTTGTGACAGATTCATCCATCTCTTTGTTACTGAAATTGACAGATTTGAGCAATTTTCAAAATGGTAGGAAAACATAAACTTTGATGACTTCATTCACAGTCAGACAGATAGATGGAGTTGAAACCATCCAAACAAAACTAAATTACCAACAGGGCAGTAACCATTTACATATTTTAGGGAGTAATATAAATGGGCACAATTTCCATTTAAATATGGTGAAAAAAAGAATATCCAGGTGAGTAAATTGCCTTATTTGTTCCGGATTTGGTCTACATGGGTTAGAATCAATAACATGCACAGGCAGATGCTGGAAAGAAAGCAGTGATTTAATTCAAAACTACACACACCCACACCCACATAAACACACCGTGTAATGAGATGATCTCCCACTGAAAAGCATGCAGGACATGAAAGCTTTACAAATCGCCGGCAAAACAACAGCTGTAATGCGACAAGCAGACATTTGTTTCACTAATCACTGAGGGGATTGTCACGTAGCCGAATGGAGGCTACCAGCGACTTATGTTATTAGGTCCTACAAGAGTGACTCCAAAACACCAGCATATACCAAAGCACACTGTGGATGGGTCTGTTGTCCAGCATCCCGAGCCTTGGTCCTCACACCTTGACATCTGTCAGGGATTTTGACGTATGAGATCACAGAGTGAGGGATTACACTGATCTGTGGGGAGAAAAGAGGTTTGTTCCTGTCAGATAACACATGGATGTAGGGTACATATCAAGTAAACAAGACTGGGTTATACAAGCCTGTAGATTAAAGGTTTAGGCTTATTTAAATTACAAAACCAGAATTTTCACATTCTATGCCAGTGTCTCTAAAATACAGTCTTTCTAAAACATGTGCCTTTGGCAACTGGTTTTGATTAAATCTGCATGCTGGAACTAATTATTATTTTTTTTTACCCATTAGAGGAACAGAATATATTATAAAAAGCATCAATATGTCACATTGCTCTGCCAAACATGTTAAAAACCTGATGGTTTGTGGGTTTTTATGGTTTGGATTTGTATTTTGTTCTGTCATACTTGGGTTAGTTTAAGGTTTGTGTTTATTGCTTTTGGTTTAGTTAGTATTCAAGTTATTTTTGCTTCCCAGTTTATTTCTCACAGCCAGTTTCTTTGATTCAATCTAGTCGAACTTGCCATCCATATGGTCTCAGTTTGTGTCACGTTTAGTCACACCTGTTGGTCATTTGTCACCTGTCCCTTAGTGTATTTATTCTGTCCAGCTTCACATGTACCTTGCCAGGTCATTGTCATCATCTTGTTCCTGCTCCCAGTTCTTCCTCATGTCACATTTCAGATCGGCTCTATTGATTTACTGTTTTCTGTCTTTGAACCTGTAAGGAATTTAAGTCTCTTTTTGTCTTTATAAATTGCCTCCTGGTGAGCCCTAAACCTTTTTTTTTCTTTTTTTTTCTGTGAACTGGGACAAAGAAACACACCATTATTTTCATATCCAACAATATAACATTTATTTTACTGGTTGTGTTCCTGGTGAAATAGTTAACTTGACTGCCTGTTGCTCAAAGTCAACTAGGGAAGCCTTCAGCTCTCTATAATCATCTACAAAACCAAACCCAGTAGTTTTTTTTTATATCAGTAGAGCAGCATTTATCTCATTTTTCTCTTTTGCCTTTAGAGCCTTAGTTTAAAGTAAAATTGTTGAAGGTTTTAAATGTGAAAGTCTCCTAGATGTAATCTACACATTAATTCAATTCTATGTTTCCATGGAGAGCAATGTGATGTCAGGTTGTGGGATCATTTACATACATAGATATGCATTGCTTCAATGATTCACTAGTATCAATATATATTGAAAGTAACAATCAAACGTTGATGAAGTAGTAATTGTAAGATGTGCTTAAGTAAGAATTGTTTACATTTGTTTTGTCCAATAAACAAAATATCTTTTAAATTTGATGAGGAAACATCAAACGTGTGGTGAGTAACTATGATAGAGTCAGACTGTTGCTATAACTAAGTTTTTTTATTTTTAAGACTGTATAGGGAAAAGATTTACACAATATCCTGCTTTAATGTCTAAAAACAGAAATGTTGTCTTTCAGTTTTCTTTTACTTGATATGAACATTTGAAAAGCTAAATGAAGATAATGTGACAGTCTTTTTCTAATTAAAAGACCAAATTGTTTTTACTTTAAACATCAGAATGATTTCATGAATAGATTTAGATTTTGATACTTTATGTTTTTCTTGCCATTTGATACAAAATCAGCATTTCATGTCCTGTTATATAGATCACTGGCTCCTGAATCAAAATCATGACAGAATTTGTAACATCAAGCTGAATGAATATAGAATTGTATCATGATCAAATTTGTGACTTACACCCCAAACAACAAGAATAAATTGGATTAAAATTGTGAACTGGATTAAATTGGATTTTGATGAACTTGATTATAGTTAATAAAACTTAAGTGTATCAAAACATATTCTCTTGTATTGTATCATTTCATATTGTATTGTACCATATCGTAACATATCATATCATGTCATATCATTTCGTATCGCGTCACATCGTACTGTATTGTGTTGCATCGCATCGCATCATATCGTATCGTATCGTATCGTATCGTATCGTATCGTATCGTATCGTATCGTATCGTATTGTATTGTAACGTAATGTAATGTATCATGTCGTGAATTGTGCTGAATTGAATTTTTATGTATTTGGACATACATTAAACTTGTTTACTTTGTGTTTAAATGAGCACTATGTTACATTTTGACCTTTGAAGTGTGTCTCTGACTCATCTTGATGGCACACTGACATTCAGTATGTACATACTGCCTGGCCAAAAAAATAGTCACTACCTGGATTTAACTAAGCAAATAAGTCTGAGCCTCCTATTAAATAATTACTGCATGGGCGATTATCTTTTAGCTGGCAGACATTTCTTAAACAACCATGTGGAAAGACACATCCTGTGGTCGTGGAAAAGTCTGTTTAAGAAGGGTCAAATCATTGGCATGCATCAAGCAGAGGAAACATCTAAAGAGCTTGCAGAAACTACTAAAATTGGGTAAAGTACTGTCCAACACATTAAAAGCTATTGTAGAAAGTGAGGAAAAGAAAAGAAAAGAGCAGAAATGTCCTGAGAGATCTTGCTGATTCAAGACAAAACTATTATCATCTCCAAGGAGATATCAACAGAGGGAATAAGAAGAAAAGATTGTCAAATTCTAAACAGATCCTTTAATAGGGTTTATCTGTCAGCTGCTTGCATTAGTACATGAAAAGGTTCTTTCTGTCAGACACACGTCCAAACAGATAACAAGGTGCCAACAATCGGGGAAACAGTATCTCCCCTTGTTCTGGGTATCCCCTGGTGCCTTTTCATCTGTGATTTCAGGAAGTCCATTACTATTGCAGATGGGTATCGTGCTCCTTCACCACAATCAATACTCTTCCATTAAGGTGATGAACGGTATGTTTCCCAAACCGTCTGCAGTCAAGACAAATTCTCAGGACCCACTGATCCGAATCAGTCAGTGTCAGCATGACAGCACAACACCCAGGCAATGTGAAGGGTGAAGAGGATGACTGAAGGGCCATGTCCAACCAACTCCCCCAGCCTCACGTTTGGACACCTGCTATGTAATTAAATTCTGTCCTTTACCTTAGCACTCAAATCAGACATACTCATTCATTTCCCACACCTTGAACAAGTAATAATTTTTATCTGTTGAGTCTCCAAGGTAATTTTGATTCAGTTTGAAATTATGAGGCTAGAAAATGGCATTATTTACTTTAATATTGAATATTTGTTCAATAGTTCTACCTTCTCTTCTATGGTGAAACACAATGGCTCATATCCACAAACAAAACTCAATATCAAGTAAATGAAATGGGATTTAAATTCCTAACACAAGTTCCTTTTTTGTTTTGTAAATTGTTTATCATATAAGATGAACCAGGCTGGTTTTAAAAAAGTGCCCATTCTGGCTGCTAAAAAGGTGGTATGGAAACTGGTATGGCACCTGTGCAAATTCAAAAGTCAGCATAATGACAAGAAAATACATTTCTTCTCATCCTCAGTAAACATTAGAACCAATGCTGACAGAAAACACCCACTATTCTTTTTAATTCATAAAAGGAATGCAAAGTCACCGCCTCGGGAAATGGGAATTAGCTTTACTATTTTTTTCCCAGAGATGGCCATGCTGTGAAAACCTTGGCAAAGACAGCAGCATTTAATTTAATAAAGTCTGCACTGTTAGCTTGCTCCACAAGCTGTTTTCCCCCAATTTAACAGCTGACATGTTCTACTATCCTTTGGTAATCCAAAGAGAAAAGAGAAATGCAGAGTAACAAAGCAATTACTGGGTGACTGACGGCCTCGCAGTTGCATATTCAGCAGAGCCAGCAAGCAAATCCTGCAGAAAGCCTAAAGTTCAAATCTCTCTATGACTTGCAAAGGATGATATGAGTGTTGCTGATGAGTAAGATGATGACATCATGAAATAAAACAAATAATTTAGGTGCTGTGTTTTAATTATTCAAACAGAAAAGAGATGAAAGTTATGGTCAATTTAATACCAGAACCACAAGGACATATGTGATTATTTTGCTGTTGGTCAACTTTCAAACAAGCTCTGGGCCTTTTTATTTATATATATATATATATATATATATATATATATATATATATATATATATATATATATATATATGTAGTAATGTGAGCTTACAGAAATATGTGAGTTCTTCTGTTAGTCTTGTCAGAAGCACCACTTTCCTCTGTCATCCAAGAAATTAGACCCAAAAGAAAAAATAAAAAAAGTCACTTTTCAGGACTGTAGTAAAATTTTATCTAACCAAATGAGTCACTTGAGAAGAAATTCTCATCTACACTGAAATCCTGGCAAGAGGCAGCACTTGCCCAGGCTAAAAGAGATGGTGATGAAGTGCATAGCTATTCTGCAGTGCTCCTTAGGGCTCGGCATCACCACTAATTTCCTGAATTGATTTGATTTCATTCGGCTCACGAGACCCTGATTCAATTCCGATTAAATATCATTTGATTCTGTATTGATTAATTTCCAGATATTTCTGTAAATTTATTGATTATTAAAGACTCTCAGGTAACTATTATTATGAAACACTAAGGCATTGTGTATATATATTTAAAAAATATTCAAGTTAACTTTTATGTCCGGAAGCAGTGGCATGTCACATAACTGTTACTTTTATTTTATTTTTAATAAATGAAATACCAAACAAAATTACTATGCAAACTGTACACCTTAAGTGCACTTGTAATAGCTGTGTATTGGTTATGCAGGTTATTATTGTAAACATGGTGAAAAGCTGCCTGATCTCTGGACAGTTTATTAAACAAAAAGACATAGCATAATATAAAAACCATGTTTAAAAAATAAATCGTAAAGTGAATGAAAAGACAGCCTGAGATAAAATGACTAACAACAATTCACTTATACCTGAGGAAGAACATATTTCAGATCAAACTGTGAACCCCTTATTGTTATTGTTACAGTTTGCCTTAGGATCAGTTCATGCCTTAAATCTTTACACTTTATTTATTATCACTGTGCAATGTCAGATATTTGTTGTGCCTGTGCACTTTTTATTTTTAATGGCTACTTCAGTGTTAAAATGTCCTGTCTCGTCTTCACCGTGGGACAGTGGGAAGAGTAATCCCGATTCCTTTGTATGTCTTGTACATGAAATTGACAAACCACGGTCAATGTCAGACCTTTAACTGCGATGAAGGAAGCGCAAAGTTTGAGTCCCGGCTGATTTTAATTATTTTTTTTTGTAAATTTAGAGAAACTCATATCTGTCTCAAATCACCTGAGAAGTGACCCCAAAAGATAAACATGTGATGAAGAATACAGAATATCAGAATTGTAAATGCTCCAAACTGACTTTACATGCAAAACAAAGAACAAAAAATGTTTTTTCCCCTCTGTGAGGGCATTATATAAAAACTGCAAACAGTTCAAATAACAAAGTCCATGAAACTGAAGAAGCTGTTACAGAAGATTACATTCAGATTTTTCTGCAAGAAAAGGAGCTGGTCTACAACTTGCGGTTTGAGGCAGCTCCTTTTGCTGTTACAATGTCCTCAGTCATCTGAGAGGACAGTGGTTCCAGGTATCTCCTTGCTCGATGACCCAAAAGGGGATACTCCCTCGCATGTGCTCCCCACCAGGTCAGTGGGTTGTCAGAGAGTAGGATCGGTTTTCCCTCCATATATCTGCTCACTTCTTCCTGTGCCTCTTCAGCTGGAGTAGTCTGTGATGGTGCTGTTTTTAGATGCGTAGGGAGGTCCAAGGAGAGTCATCAAGACTGATTTCTTAAATCTCTTTAGTGAAGGAGGGATTGCATCCTTTTCCTTAACAGGACAAGGAGGGATGTATTTCTCCTTTGCACCACCATCAGCTTGCTGTCCCTGGACAAGAAGGGCAGTGTACTGAAGAGAGGATCTAATACAGATTCTACATCCAGCTTGTCCTTCAGGGTTAAATACCTTAAAAAATATTACACATACTCATCATTACAGCTGCAATTAATATTGTGCAATAATGTAGATATTTTGTACACCCTTACACACAAATACATGCATTGACAAACTCATGCACAGCATGCATTTAGTTAGCCTAGCTTGAGCTTAAGGTCTTTGCAGACAGCTACACTGCTCATCTCCATGTTTGCCTCAATCAATGTGCAGCGATTACTCTCCTTCCTGTGGACTTCAGGTGATAGAAGAGCTGCTGAGATGGTTGGCTGCTGCTCCAGGAAGCACACCAACATATCCTGTACACTATTCCACAGGCTTACCACATCAATAACCAGCTTATGTGCAGGCAGATTCAGCATTTGTTGCTTTTCTTTTAACTTGAGACCGGCCGTTGCGCTACAACGAAAGAATGAAAAAATGTGCCTCACTGTCCCGAGCAGGCGTGCAGTTGCTGGAATCTTGAGGGCTGCTTGTGAGGCCAAGTTTAGCTTGTGTGTAACAGAAATATTAACTCCACAGCTCGGACTATATTAGCGTCATGTTCTTTCACAATGACGAGGTCTTTGTCTGTTAGTTACCACTCCTGTAATGTATCAGAAAGTAGGTCTGCCAGATTTTTTTGCTGTGTGATTTGATTGAATTTGCCTGGTTTGTAAAACATGAGACAATAGTAGCCACTCCTCGTCTATATAGTGACAAGTTATTGTCAGATACGAATCAGTAGATATCGATGTCCAGCTGTCACAGGTTAGGACAACCCTCATAACAAACTTCAACAAAGTTGTGATGCCATTTTTCACCTCTGCATGGAGCTTAGGTATGGTCTCCTTGCTAAAATGTTTACGTGTTGGCAACACATTGAATAGCTCTAGTAAGTTAACGAGAACTTGGAATTCCTCTTTTTCACAGATGCTACTGTACTTAAGATGAATGGGTTTAGGAAGATTTATGATTTAAACAGCTAAATGTTATAAAAAAAAAAAAAAATACAACTGCAACTTGATTTCTATGCTTACAAAAGTAGTGGTCATCATCCTGGTGTCTGTTAGTCATCAGTCAACCAAAGATAAACCTCTTAACTCTGTGCAGTAGGGATGTCCAATGTCGATTCTCAAGGGGCTGCTATTTTGCAGGTATTCTATGGCTGATAGAAAATGAGCTGCTTTTCTAATACAAAAAATAACAAAAAACAACAATGGTCCAAGGTTAAAAATAAAATAAAAAAAAAAAATATATATATAAAAATCTATCATGCAGACAAAAAAACCCACAAGCTTCCATCTGATAAAAGCACCTCAGCCACCCTTGATGCACAGGCAGAAGCACTTCACTGCACAATATGATGGTCACACAAGGATTACAAACATCAGACATGCCTTTCTTTAGTTACATTCCTGAAAAAGTGATCATAGGTTAGCTGCTAATCCATTCTATGAGTCATGTTGTTTATTATCTGTGCCAAACAGGACTGCAGGAGCTGATGAGATTGTGCATCTTATGACAGAATTACACTCAACACAGCATGCTGGCAATCACAAGGAGAAGTGTTGTGTCTGTTGGCAGTTAATAGACATGTTGCTGAGTTCATTATGTAGCGTAATCCTGTGGCCTGGCTGCATTCATGATGGATGTTACGACCTGATGGTGAAATGGCTTTCTGCAGCAGTGGTGCCTTACAAGAATCTTGACTCACTTAAAGTCAGAATTATGCTTTTCTGATTCCAACTGATAGTGAATAATGGACTGCTCAGCACATTTTAAGAAAGTGTGCTTTCATCTCATCATCAAACATGAGACTTGAACTACTTTCAGCCAAATGGAATCTGACAAGCACATTCTTCCCTGTTAATGATTAATATTGTGGTCCTTTGGGTTGATGATTTTCAACTTGTGGTGCAATACTGCAAGAAGCAAAATAAGGACTAGTACTGGTGATAAAAATACCAACGCTTTTTAATAGGGATGCATATTATTGGATTTTTGGCTGATATTCGACATGCCAGTATGTTGCTACTCATTTGGCTGATATCCCATATTTAATTTTGAAGCTGATATCAGCCGATACTGATATCGTGCCAATAATCTCTGCTTTTCAACAGGGCTGTCAAAATGAACGTGTTTATGAAAAAAGATGAATCTGTGGAAATAACACATAAACAACAAAATTATTACTCATACCATATCAAAAATCTGAATTTAGCATTATTTTGATGAGAAAAGCTGATTTAGGTGCCTTGTCACAGCAGTAAACCAAATCCAACAAAAATCACTTTATTTTTTTTATTTATGAAGTTTCTGGTAATTTTCAAGACTTATATTTACATGGTTTTGTTTTTATATTATTGGGTGTTACAAACAAAATAAGAGTAACAAAATAATTACTTTTTCTTTTTTTAAATATGAATTTGGCATTAACTCGTTGAGAGAAGCTGATTTTGGGCATGTAGGTGCCTTGTCACAAGGGTGAACCAAATCCACCATAAACACCATTATCCTCATTTATGATCCTGACAGTTTTCAAATCTAGCATTTAGACGATGGCCGCATCATGACCCATTTGATAGCTAACATAAATGAACACTCAGACTTTGCATCTGACATTCCGGTTCACACTCATTACCAGTTGGTGGTGTATGTGATGCTGATGGGTGCTTGTTTGCTTGCTCGTTTACCTGCGCAGCTGATTCACATGACGGTACAACATCAAAACACAACAAGGGAAAAGAGGCGCAAAGTGTGATTGTGACAGAGGCACTTTAGACCAGAAATGTTCTTTTTTAGATAGTCCAAGCCGCAAGTCACTTTTAGTTGTATTAGTTGCATTATAATATCCAAGGAATTTTAAATCTATACTCAACCTTCATCTATTAGCAATTTCTTTGTGTTACTGAATTTGGAAAACATGTAGATCAGTGGTTCCCAAACTTTTTCTGCAGGGTCCCCTTTTCATCAACAACAATAATGTCAAGTGCCCCCTCCTGATCCCACTACCACATGCACCTTGATGCTTGTGGCTCTAAGCTCTTTGCTAACATAGATGCTAACATTAGCTTTTATATTACAGGGACTAGCAGGTGTATTTTAAGTTGGGTGAAAGTGGATGTGGTCGATCCAGCATCCTGGATTTTCATACCACCAACGTTCCAGTTTACTGCTCTGTCCAGGGAAATGACAGCAAGTAACGCAGACATCAGACATCAGACATCAGACATCAGACATCAGACAGAGAAACGCTCATGAAAAAATAAAAGGTTGCATACAAAATGCATACATCTTCAATACTGTGTTTGTAGTGACCCTGAAACACACAAATCTTACAGGAAACAACCGTTTGCAGTAAATTGGAAGACTGTCTCTGAAGGGTCATACAATGCTTTCATTTATGTAATCGGAGTAATTAGATAATTAGTAAAAGAATAAGTAGTAAGTGTTGTCATGGAGGCATGGACTTAAACTGCTCAACTAGCTTTAGTATTTATTTCTATTTTATGGTACATTAGTTGTGCAAAATCAATGGAAAGTGACAGTAAAAATGTAGATGTAATTAAAAACCGTGTTTCTATTGGTATCTAATTGCTTCAATAAAAAAATTATGATGTTTTTATTATTATAAAATGAGCCGTATACTGCCATATTTGTGCCACCATTTTTACTATTGTGTCTCTGAATGGACAAACAACTCTGCTTGTGAAGTGAGACCTCGCTGAGATTTAAAAATGTCGTGCTGGCTTTGTTTGATAGCTGCTAGAGCCCCATCTAAATGGAAGAGTAATGCCTCAAAAGACACATAGAAGGAGACAGGACACATGTACACAATTTTGAAGTAGTTACCTGTAATGCAGTCATTGCTGCACCGGAGGCCACTGGATCCTCTCACAGATGAAAACATGTTTATGTCTGGAAAATTGTTGGACACTGACAGCCACCATCCATTCTAAACTATATGCCCATCTTTACAACGAGATGTCAATAATTTTTATACCCCGTACCTTTAAAGTCAAACATTTCCTGAAGATTGTGCCAGTTTAAAATTTTGTCATGTTTTAGCTGGGTGTGCTGCTCTGGTCAACCAGAACACAGTGCAGACACTTTGTCCTTGCTGGAGAGGACTTTGACATATCTCTCTTTCTGTGCTGTCCTCCCTCAGGCTCCTGCACAAGAGACTCCAGCATAGAAAATTGACTTTGATCAATCCAGACTCAGCTGACACCTGAAGCACGGTGCCACCCACAGTGAAAATTGCAATCAAGAAAATTTTTGCATAACAAGATCTGGATATCAAAAATCAAGATCTTGCAATTTCTACCTCATCTCTGTTCACAAAAAAAAAAAAAAAAAAAGATGCTATGCAGGGTTTCAGTGAAGCAAGTTACAAACCCAGGTGTTGTTATTTGTAGCTTTATTCATCCATTGACATGCGTATGAGTGGAATCAAATGCAGGCTCAGGAGAGAAGCAGGTGAAGCAAATAAACCTTTATTTAACAAAATACAAAGCGCTGCAGTGGCAGGGAGTCCAGGAATCATAAATCCAAAAGTTCAGATCTGAAAGAGGCAGGGACAAGGGAGGGAGAGAGAACAAAAAAAAAACCAGAACAAACAAACAAAAAGAGAGAGATATGAGGAGAATGCACACAACAAAGAAATGTGAGGGTATGGCAAGCAAGAACAAAAACAAGTCTTGGGGTATATGCAATGTGGAGGGATAATGACTAACACGGTGCTGGTGAATTAATTGGAAGGCTAAGAGCACCTGAATGAAAGCAGTGAAAGACAAACTGAAAGGAATGAGCATGAAGACAGACTGCAAAACCCAATATAGATACATAAATAATGGAAATACTAACCAAGCATAGAGTAGCATGTACAACAAGTAATCAACAAGAAAACCAAAAGATCAAACAAAACCCTTGCAACACAAACCATAGACCATGACATTTATTTTAAATCAAAGATAAATCAGATTCCTTGGCAACAGAAAGCACTTTAAACAAAATCTCTTCCAAATAGAAGGTCTCAGTAAGCATTTCTACTTTTAGATTTTCTTTTTAGCAACAAGCACAGTTAAGTTTTTATTATTTTTATTATCTAATTACATCCAAAAAGAAGACATTAAAAAGAATGTAAAGAAGTGAAATGTCATGACAATATTTATAGCATCCACAGCTGAAACTTCAAATAGTCCAAATCTGTACAGGCTTTCTGAAGAGCAGCTGTGACTGTTTGTGGATAATTTTTTATAATTACAGTCATGCTGCCCTCCTCTGACTCTGTATGGTACTGTTTAATTAATTCCAGATGAGCCATATGGTGTTATTTTTTAATGCATTAGTTCTGCATCAGAGTACAGTATAGGTGTTTTGATGAGAGTGTTATTATTCTGTGTCAAAGAAAGTCAAATTTTTTTTTTTTTTTTTTTGCAAACAAAAGGCCATTCCACACATTGTAATCCATAGTGAGGGGATGTTGTGCAACTGTATCAAACTAATCTATGGCAAGAAAAAGCACTTCGAATTTTACACTTAGGGTAATACCCTCTCCAACCCCATATAATGGGAAAGTAATAACAAGGCTCTCCACCTGCCTTCTGTAGTTCAGTGCCTGAGGCTAAGTCAGCGCTGAATTACAAACAGGGCAGAGAAGTGCTGCTGCATTGCTCTCAGTGGGTGGAAAGGTTTTTATTATACTTCTATCCCCACAACACAACCCACAGAGATCAGTGCATTTATGCTTTTTTTCTCTCCAAGTTATCTTCTGTTGGAAAAACTGCAGTTTTACCTTTGCAAGCTGCTTAAGATGAGATGAGAGGGGGTTAAATGATGACTACTTGTGACTCACTCAGTATGCAAGGTGTGACAGGCCTTCATAACCATACACTGCTTTTAAGCAGTCTGCATATGATCGCTGGGTGCATTTTAAGTGCTGAGCATTAAAGGCATGAATATGAAGAAGTTGGAGAGCAGTATAAATTGTAAATTTAATAAAGTGTAAATTACAAGTTATACATTTTCCCTTTATCCCCCAAAAGTTATGTCAGTAGCTTCAAAGCAGTGTTTCTCAATCCTGCCCTCCATGTTTGTAAGAGCTTTCCATGCTATCGCTAGTAATAATGAGCTAGCTAGTATAGAACATAGCTGGTTCTACGTTAACATAGAGAATATTTTGACTTGATGCTTTAACAAGACAAATACAAATGAAAGATTTTATTTCTGTTTCTGCCAACAGTTGGGTATCTTGCTAATAAAAAAGAAGTGGATGTGCACAAATTCAGTGAATCCAAAGCTGTGGTTGGTGCTCACAAAACTACTTCTTTAATAAATGTACATTTTCATTGTTTATGAATTACTTTGTGATAAAATAAATCAGTCTGAAAATATTGTTACATGGTTCAGAAATTGAATATCAGCAATTTTTCTTAATAATCTTAGCTGGATTTTGATAGTGGTTGCGTGTTTGTTTTTCAATCTTATTCCCATGGCCTCAATATGTCATCATTTTTATTATCTATATATAATATTTATTATATTTATTATTGAATGATATATTTACTATCATTCAATCTTTCAAAAATTCAAAGCCAGAGAAAGTCTTGCCTTTTAACTTTTAGCTAATCTTTTTTGCCTATTGCAGGCAGTTGTTAAAATATTCTGCCTGGCACTTTTGTTAGAAGACAGTTGCGGGGCTTTCTCTTTGTTTCCTATCAATGACAAGTTTGTAGCTTTGTTTGCACGTTTTATTGAAAATATGTCTGATGAGGTTGCACCCTTTGATTATACTCTTGTCACATATCAAACATACTGACTGTAAACTTTGAGAAAATATTCATACACTCTAGGTAAAATAAATAAATAAATAAATAAACTAAAAGACAAAACAGCATACAGTAAACACAGTTGCAGTTTGCCCACTAATGCTGTATTCTTGGCCACATTTGCTAGCTAGCTAGTGTAGGATAATGTTAGCCACAAAATGTCAGCAGGGACAAAAACCTCTTACTATACTGTTAGAGAGGGGGAATTTTACTTGTCAAATATTAAATGTATCTAATATTAGTTTGTGAGGTAAAAATAGTATTTATTCTTGACAAAAATCACAGTGTCATAAAGCTGCAACTATTCAAATGATGCTAGCTCATAACCTATTTAAGTCTTGGTATAGAAACCTAGTCAGTTTCATGAATTAAACTAAAATTAGCAAAGGAGAAACTAAACTGAATGCGGAAAAGAAATAATATTTAAACAAGAAGCACATGTAAAACAGTAAATATCTGTAATAAACAGAAAAAAATTGTTTTCCAAACCAATGAAATCAACACACAGCTCCCCATAATGAAACACAAAAATTGATCTTTAAAATAGATTTTATTTACCATTTTGTAATTCAACAGTTTTACGATATACAGCTGACAGGACTAAGACATTTCAATGGATTTTGGCCCTAAAGGTTGAAGAACAAGAAGAACAGACAAGGTTAGATAGATAGACAGATATATATGATAGAAGGTACCAGAAGAACTGTGTTCTTTTTTTTCTCTCTAGTGCTTTTCTCTCCTTCTTCCTTTATTGAAACAAAATCAACAACACTGCAAATTCTTTCAGCCATACCACTGAAAGACATTATTTACTTGTGCTGTTTTAAATTGAAGTGAATTATTAATCACATGTATATCTTGCTGCTTATTAAAAAACTTTGATTTCTTTAAAGTGCTGCAACATGAGATTATGCTTATATGAGCAGTAGTAAGAAATTCAAGAGGTAATGTTTACAGAGAACCACAAAAATAGGGTAAAATCAGTTTTGCTTTTTCTCTATAGTTGAACAGTAGTGCTATGTATTCAAATGCAAAAGTGGTACGACTAGTTTACGTTCTTCAACATCAGCGACTTTCTGCACAGTGATGGTAAATAATGTTACATTAATATTTGAAGACCTGGGTCAATAATTTATTGTTCTCAGTTGTGTTTTTCAGGAGCAAGGTTTGGTAGCCACAAAAATGAAGGTTTACATAGCCAACAAGACAATTAAATCAATTTAAAATAGTTAATGGATCCCTGTCTTATACATATGCCACATTATTTGCCTAAAATATCACCATAAAACAACATTTTCTGAAGAATGAAATTTCTAGTTTCACGTGCTGATTTAATCCTGGTAGCACAGTCATTTTGGTATTTGATATTTTTCTTTTTTTTACAACACCTAAAATGACCAAAATGCTCGCATTTAGGGCCACAGGATAAAGGTAAACAGCAATGTATGACTGTTGGCACTATGCTGTGTGAAACAGCTTGAAGATGTAATACTGTTAAAAAAAACAAAAACAAAACAAAAAAAAACAACAAACAAACAAAAGCATAATCATATAGCTGCAGTTTCTGCCTACACCAGAGCTCACAGTAAAAAGTAACCATTCTTTTGTAGTTCAAGTTTCGATCCAAAGCTTTTTGTTTGGCAATGCTTTTAATATCAGCTGGCTTTATCTTATTTTCTATGAATACAACCTCAAATACAAACAAAAAGCAGTGTCATTGAACAATGATTAAAATCTGAATAGGTTTCTTTCTTGTCTTTAAGTATAAAATGTCTGTTTTTTCAAAAGATAAGACTGTTTATGATTAGCAGAATAGGACAGGGCTAGTTCTGGTAGATTAGAGGTACATGGACATCAATACTGACACTACACCTGCTTTACATGCAGGCTCAGCAGTAAGAGCTAAACTACTACACAAAGAATGCACAATACACCTGACATAATCTACATTACACTATCAGAAACATGACAAATCAAAACTTAGATCAATTCATACCGGCCCTCCCCTGACCCGCAGAAACACACCCTCCCCCAAAAATAAAAGTAAAGATAAACAAACGCACATACACAATCTGATTATATTTATGTTTTCTTTTTTTTCCTTTTTGTTTTATTACATTACTGTACATTAGGAGGAAGAGATGTGGGGCCAGCAGAGATGGCGGAGGTTGGGATTTATGGGGAGTGTGGTGGCTTAGCTTCACTTATTACAACAAGAACATACAAGACAATTACAAGAAGAATACGGTCTGAGCTACATGCTGTCCCACTATATACTGAGCACAAGAAGTTCCTGTTCACATCCTTCAACAAGTAAAACTTATTTAGAAAGAGGATGTCCTAATGTTTCACAAGAACAGTAAATTTAGATTAGAAGATACTGGCTTGTGTCACAGAGCACCTGATTTTGCAGGATTAATTAAAAAAATAATTATAAAAAAGATTAGAAAATATGCCATATGGTTTGAATTATTACAAATAAATCAGAAGCTTGAGCTAAAAACAGCTAATTACCCCCACAAAGTTATGCTTTTCCATTTAGGGGATTAGGCAGAGCCCATTCCTGTATTTTTTTCTGCATGAAAGCCAGTTAAGCTGGCTAGAAATGTGTGCTTGTTTCAAAATGCTTATTGTGCTTGATGTGGTTCATTACATCCAAGTGCCTTTGCTGAACACTGAATCCTTCCCAAACATTATTTTCATTTTTTTCAGATCTCAGCTACAGGTCTTCTCTGTCCTGAGTTTCAGCATTGCGCCATCTTGTGGATTTCTGGAGCAGCCGGTATTTTAACCTTAAACATCTTTCGTCTTAAAATTAGATTGTAGGTATAAATGAATGAATAAATATGTGCAAATTTAGTTCAAAGCTGTGCTTTAAATTTAATTATTTTTTAAAAAATATGTCAATTCATTTTTTTTAAAAAAAGGGAAATGTGCTTATTTGATGTCTTTCAGACTTTTGAATAAGATTATAATTTTTTTCTTTTGTTTTCTTTCTAAATATAAAGCTACAACCTGTATAAGGTTAGCTTAGCTTAGCATAAAAAACACACTGCCCTGCCAATCCAAAACTAAAACTCTATCCTTTTGAGCATTAGCTTTATTTGTATACAAAACAGTGAGCTGATTTATGTATTGTCAGTCTCTGGACAGTCTCTTGGATGAAATCAGCTGCCAGACTGTTTTCTTTTATTTTGTTTTGAACAAAAGGTTTTGATAAGTTAAATTTGAAAGATTTAGAAGTGGTGGAAGTTGAACAGTGCTAACTGCTATTTGTTAGGCTAGATGTCGCCTCCTGTTTTTGAGCTTCATGCTCAGCTAAGCTAAGCTAACTGTAGCTGCTCAACTAACTTTTGTCAAGAACAGCATGTCTGCTGTATATATAAATGTGCTGTATATCATGTTTATATATTTTAAGTGCTTACACCAGTTTTGCAACCCTAAATTTAATAATTACCAAATTTTATAAACCTGAAGACACAATGGAAAGAAGCAGAGCCACAGCTGATGGAATTCCCAAAATGGTCCCTGTTTGTGAAGCTAGAGGCATCTCCCCACCATTTGAACCTGTTGGTTCATCACTGCACACCTCTACCACCACACTACAACAACACTGTACTGGACATTATCCAATCAGACACTCTGGGTAAACCCAGCTGTGTATGCTAAAGAGACCCCTCTGAATCACACCTCACCCTCCAACAAAACAGCAACAAGAAGTCACAGATAAGAAATGGTAAACATGGTTAATGATTCTATAGTTTATATCTTTGTACAAAATAAATGTATGCATTCTTTATTATTATTATTTACTAAATTACTTTACAACAAGAGGTAAAAAGGAGAAATCTACTGAAAGAACAATACTGTGCAGCTACATTTAAAACTACATAATTCTTTACAGAGTTCTTGCTTTCTTCTTAAAACAAGCAGCATCTCTATGCTTTCTGTCTCTCCATCAGTTACAGAACAGCTTGGCTCAGAGCTTTAATACATTAAAGGATTCCACTGACAGTAAGAAACTGACAGCATGTCAGTATCTGAGAGATATATGTTACCAAAAACACGTGCAACACTCATGTAGCTTAGGTAATGTTTTTGGTAACACGCATGAACAGGGCAGACTACTGCTACCCAATGGAGATGCCAACAATGACGCAGATTCTCCTTCACAGACCACATCGCCAGAAGCATTTCACCCAAAATCAATGCCTGGAAGACTTAAGAAGAGATGGCACTTCTAATATATATATGTATATATATATGTATATATATATATATATATATATATATATATATATATATATATATATATATATACTTGCATCCACCTGTCCTGTGTATATGCATGGGTGCTTTTTGACAGCGAGTACAGTTAGGTGGTTTCTGTCCCTTTAACAGTTTCCACAGACAAGGAACCGTAAAGTTTAACTTCACTCGGACCCTGAGAAATGGGCGCTGGGACCTCTTCTGTCATATACAAATGTGCTTTGTGCATGCATGTGGGTAAATGCAGCATTACAGTACAACTCACTGACATTTATCTGCCTACTTCTCAAAGTCTAAGCAGTTTTAGTGGAAAAAATGTTACTAATGGAGGAAATTTCCACAGAAAAATCTGTCTTAAATATCACTTATCTTCTCAGGTGGTTGTTAAATATTTGTGCTCTATCAAACTTGTATTAAAGAAGCAGCAGCATAAAAAAAGCAAGAACCTTATTCTTAAGCTGAGATCAACTGTGTTTGAGGTCACTGTGTGCTGTGAAATATACAGAGTGTATGAACGTGACTCCTTCTGTTGCTATAGAATAGATCTTTCAATTTTTCAGCATCTTAAGACTGTAAATGGCCAGTTCTGACACAGCTTACCCTCCTTCCTCTACAGTTGCAGCACCACACGTTTCCAGCTGTCCAATCTACAAAGTCGCTACAAAGTCATCCTTCCCAAACAGCCCCGGCTAACTGAATTCAGGAGAACAGTGGGTCTATATGCTGCTGCATGCACAAAACAAAACACATGCAGCTTCACAATCTACTGTACCTCTAACTGCTGATGGAGATGGCATTTACAAGTTTAACAAAAAAAAAGAAAGGAAAAACAAACTGCATTATTAAATTATGCAGAACAAATTAACAACTCACCCACACACACAGACTTACACACAAACATACACACACATCTTTTGGATGATGACCCAGTTTCTTCTTCCTTTCATTTTTTTTCTTCATTTATCTAGAGACGACACGCAGACAGATAGAAGTGGTTAGGACAGATATAATAAGCCCTTACAATATGTAAAGGTCTCCAGTGAATGGGATCTCCCCCACAGAGGACTGTGGGAAAGTGGGGTGAGGATGGAGAAGAAGGGAGGAAAAGGGAGGAAGAGAAGGAGGAGACGGTGGGCCGCAGAGGCCGTGCCCAGTAGCACTGATAGGAGGGAGGGGGGGGGGCGTCTATGCGCTGGGGTTGGGGTTGTTGTGTGTGTTGGTGGAGCCGTTGCTTCCCTGGATGGTGAGGCTGATCTCATCCTTCCTCTCCTTCTCTTTCTCGTCTTCATTTTGCTCTTCCTTCAGCTCCTCCTTCTCCTTTAAGGGACGAGCCTCAACAGTGTCTTCGGAGGCCACGGGGGCATAGCGGCCTGTCCTGTGCTCCTGCAGGGCAGGGCCCCACTTTGGATGTGCTTGGCATGCGAACTTCAACCGCTGGGGCAGAAGTGGAGAGAAAGACGTCAGTGAGAGCAAACACTTTAGGCTGCTGTCATTTAAACAAGTTCAAAAAGGATTATTATTATCTATTAGCAGAGAAGCAAACTAGCCATCATTACCAATTGATATATCAGTAACAGAAATTGTCAATTAATTATGAAATCAATAAAAAGTAGTAAGCATTTTTAAAAAATAATGTAAAATATCAGTCAAAAGGTTGGACGTACTTTACCATTAAACCTAACATGAAAGTGTGTCTAAATGTTTAACTGGTACTGTATTACATTTATTGTTACTTTTGAAGATATACAGTATATAATAAAGTGTTTTTGGAACATGACAGAGAGTCAGCATTGTCTTTACAGTGTGTAAGAACTACTGACATCTAGTGGTAAAGATGAGCACAGCAATGACTTTAAATGCCAAACACAGTTCTGAATGGATGGTGGCCATCAGTGGCCACAATTCTTCCAGACATAAACATGTTTTCATCTGTGAATGGATCAGTGGAACAGGTGCAGCAACGGCTGCACTACAAGTAACTTCTTCATAATTGTGTTCATGTGTACTGTCGTCCTCTATGTACCTTTTAAGACTTATCCCAAATGTGCTCTAGCACCTGTCAAACAACACCGGTACTGTTAAAGTTCAGGGGGTTCTCATTACAAAAAAAAAAAAAAAAAAAAAATTGCCCCTCATTTCTTGGGTCAGGTTTTGACTGTTTTTAAATGTTTTAAAATGCAAAACATCAATTAATGCACTGGTGAGCAAAAGATGCATCATATTCTAAACAACTGGATTTTTCAATATATTTTTAAACTGTCAGAAGTCTGAGAAAGTCATACATCATATGTGACTTTTGGCATAATAAAGTTAAGTAAGTTTGAACTGGTTTAGTTAATATAGTGCTGGGTACTGCACTACAGTACAGCTCATATCTGCTTTATCTCAGAACAGAAAAGTTTCAAAGGCCTTTTCTGACTGGAACAACATCTTGAACTTGGTACTGTACCTCTCTAAAGGTGGCCCCTGGGGACCGAGAGATCTTGTAGAGTGCATAGATGGGTATGCAGACCACTGAGGACAGAGCCATGGCGAAGCCAATAGCCAAGGACCAGCCAGGGTAAACATAGTCATTGTAGGTGATGGGCTTGTACTGGATCACTGTGAAGATCAGGATGAACTATGGGATCACAAGAAAAATAGATCATGTTATTTAAAATAGTTTATGTACTGAATATTATAATTATATCTTATAAATGTCCCTCAGAACATCTCTGAGATCCAATGCATTTAAAGCAAAACAACAACTGAAAGAAGGCAGATTATAAATTTTCTTATAATGCATGTTTAATTAGATAACCCACCAAAGTGTACTGAAAAAGGATATTTACTATCAATGGAAATATATATATATATATATTATTTATTTATTTATTTTAAGTAGGTAGTTTTTCTACCAAACCCAAAGTTATGCACACAAACATATACTAGAAATGAGCATTCGGTACAGTTAGACAGAACCACTTATTTTTTATCTAAAAGCTGCAGATTATTAATAAAAAAAAATCCTTGCTAGCAGCAGAGAGTTTAGTCACAGTTCTGACAGGGACCCAGAGAGCAGCATGTTCTTCTCTGGAGCAACACAAGAGAGAAGAAAAGTGCCTGAATTCTGACCAGTAATCCACAACAATTAATTTCTTGGTTGACCGAGTAGCTTAGTGGACTAATTCGCCTGTTTGGGAAATACCATTGACAGCCGCTGCATGTGTCCAGTTCCCACTCAGAAAGATTTGTTTTGAGTGCTTTATACTGGAAACAAAGCCAACAACAACCAAAGAGATTAGCGGTGATGGCAGCTCAAATGTAGGTCAGGTCCTTAACAACTGCCAGTAACACAGGAAGGTTTAAAAAAAACCTTCCTTAAAATAAACTTTATATCATTCAGCCACAGAGCGGTTTGTTGTTCTGCTAAGAAAAATCTCGGGAGCTGTTATAGCAGACTAACATGACTCAAAGTAACTGAACTGTCAGGACTGGTCTCAGATCAGCAGGTGTGTGTATAGCCCTTTTCACACATAAGACCAATGGATTTGATCAATCTGTTAAAGTGACGACATGCATTCATTCTAATGGTAGTCATTTTTCTGTTAATATTCCTCACACTTAATTCAGACAGAATGAGCTGTGATACAACTGTAGGGGAACTGACCCCAGAAGTGCAAGCATTACAGAAATAAATAAATGAGCATTATCTGCATTTTCATGAATAGAATCATTGTTTCTCAAATCAGGAACTGTTTCAATTAATCTACCAGCTCTGTAGAATAATTCAGTCCAGATTTGAACATCCAAAGTCATGTAGTTTTTCAGCAGAACCTAGTGAAATGTGACCAAAGCCCCCAAAGAGCAGTGGAATCACCCTTTTTATCACACATGAGACGCTAACTTCAGCAACGTCTGCCACGATGTGCAAAGACACATGCGCATGCACACACAGGTGAGCACACTCCTACCAGCTGACAGGCAAAGCGTGTGTCAGAAAATACGCGAAAATAGTATAAAAATAATAGGCTTCAAAAATTTACCCGCCATCCTGCCAATAAAGCTGATGTACTGTAGTTTTTCTTCAAAGATTTCTTACAGCCCTTCATCACCGTCTCTGCTCTATCGTACCAATCTGTGGTCTAGTGTAGATTTAAACTGCAGCTGGATCTCTCAACCACACGTTTTCTAACACCCAGCCTTTTCCAATTCATGAGCATACAAACCACAGCGGGTGACAGTGGTGATGAAAAACTCCTTTTTTAAGCCACAATACTTAACTTTGGCAGATTTTCTCTCTGAGGCGCCCCCTAACAAAGGTTAATTAATCATCTGTCTTACATCCTGTCTTTTCTCTGAGCTCTCTTCAGCCATTAAAAGTCAGTCGCTCTTGTCTTGTCTCTTGTTCTGTCATTCTCATTCTTTTCCTTGATTCCTCGGATAGTGTCCTCCTGCATTTCTTTGCTGAATCAGCCACGGTGCACATTAAAAACAGCCAGTGTGCTGATATTCAGCTGGTGGCTTGTAATGCGGTGCCATAAAACACAAAACAGCTGCCACGTGACGCCCTGGGCTGGAAAAAGGAAGTTGTGAAGCAGGGTTTCTCAGCCTCAAGACGCTGCAGGTCAATAACAACTCGTGGGATGTGCATAATTAATATCAGCGTGACAACAAAACGAGTCAAAAGCACAGAGGTTTAATGTTGAAAACTTATATAGTGCTGCTTTAACAGGAAGAAAAAGCCTCCAGCAGAACCAGACCAACAACAGAATAAGAGTTGATATTAGCATCCTAAGAGCGAAGCACTTGTGTAAAACATGAACAGAAGTAGTTGAAAATATCACTTTTTCACATATCCTCCTGACTACCTGTAGTTCAAATTTGTCCTCTGTGGGGGACATTTGTAAACTTGTAAATTTGTGAATATCTCTCACCCACTGCATTCTACTGAGTTAACTCCTTTTGCTATCTACAAAGGACGTTTAGGGCTTTTCAATGATACCAAATGTGAAGGGGTGGGGCTTTGGTACCTTTTGGTAACAAAAAAAATGTGACTGGACAGTATTTTTTTTCCTGGTAGTCAAGAGGATATTTAAACTTACAAAAGAGTCAGTTTAATACTATATGGGTTTAATTAGGCTAAAGTAACCATATAATTATCATCACAAGCAAAAACATGATATTTTACTTCACCAGAGGACAGCGTCTCCACATTGTCACTGCTGTTTGTCAGATTTAAACGAATAACACCGCACAAATCTTCAACTCCTTTGAGAATGACAGTTTTCTAATAACTTTTTTTTTTACATAAAAAATGCATAGTTATAGACATAGTGGTGAGTGGGAATGGTTGGCATACTGAGAAGGCAGAAATGTTTCCTCTTATTCACTTTTCACATGATGTGAAACAGCATGGTGCTGCTGCTGCTTGTTATTGTGGGTAAAAACACAGAGAAGGAAAGTTTAAACAGAGCTGTTGCTTATTTATTCAATAATGCAAACCTTTGGACTGTGCTTAACCATATGTCAGATTAACACACCTCTGCTGTGTGTGTTCACCTGTTAATATGACAGCAGCATTTCCCACCTGCTTGTTGAAAGCGATACGTATTTGTTTCCTGGTCAGATTGCTGCTGCTAAGTGTTAAGTAAAGTGTGTTGCTGTGAACTCAAATACAACACAGAGTTCAGTCACTGCAGTGTGTGTGTGAAACAGCTTCACTAGATGTGTATGTGTTAACTTACAGAGATGATGACGGGGGAGATGAATCTCCAGCAGACTTTGAAGAAGAGAGGAGGAGGGAAGCCCAGCATCATCTCCACATCTTTGAAGTAGTTCCTGTGACCTGCAAAGAAGCAAAAAAGAGAAAATGTTTTTCCAAAAAGTTTCATGTTCTGGGTCCAAAGAGCTGAAACTAAGACAGAGAAGTGAAGAGCAATCCTGTGCTTTACATGTGATACAGGTTTTCCTCTTTCTTCTTTTTTAAACTCTACATCTGAGATAGTTTCTTTTCTCGGTGAGCAAAGCATTCGCATTGATCTCTCCTGACGGTGTGTCCCATTATGCTGCATGAATACAACTTATACTCTTCAGTGTTTTAAGTTTTGTACTGACGCCTTTGACCTCAGAGCAGCCATAAGTGAAAAAGACCTCTTTGCTTTCAAGAACTATTTAAATTTTGACACTTCTGCTTCGCTCTGCCGCCATGTTTTCTATGATCACAGGCCTGCTTTGTGAGCAACATCCTGCTGGAAACCGGAGGCAGGGTTATATTTCAAACTGCTGAACACAATGACTGGAGTTATTTTAACTGTAACAAACCTCTGATGAGTTGATAAAATCGTTTGAAACACTGTTAAAATGAAAGGACTAAACTTATAAAAACCTTTTGCAGTCATTAGAGAGAAGGGAACACATTTGCTTTAGCCTGAAAACACAAAATATAAAATATTGTAATATTAAAAAAAAAAAATACATGTAAGAACTTCTTGTCTTTTATATTGTCTTTCTTGCAGAGCTCCAACTTTCCAATTTTTCCAGGTCCAGAAATGTTGGTTTCTGTATTTCCTTTATGTCATCTGATCCTTTTCTTTTAACATTTCAGAACATGTCTTAAAATGAATGGATATGACATGATAACAACCCTGAAAGTCAAAATATTTTGCTATTTAATGGTATCAACTGAACTGTGAGCATTTACAAAATTCACATGATAATGTAAACTAGGATATAACAGTTACTGCAAAGTCAGTATTAAGCTGCAAAACTGATTCAGCAGCCTCAGGAGCAGCTGTGCTAAGTTAAAAGATTCAGAAGTGAACGGCCTGTCATCGGTTACTCCTGTTGCTTTTATTCAGCTTTTGTTTTCAGTACATAATAAACTACAGTTAGTTAATCTGACTGCTGGAGATACTAACAAAAGGTAGAATGGATAAATACACATATTCAGCTGCAATATAATTAACTGACAGTAAAGTTTCTGCAAAAGAAAAAAGCATGCATTGTTTTCTTAAACAAATTGTCTGTTTCTTTGTATTTTGTCTTTCTGTGCATGAGTGCTTTTGCCTTTGCTTTCCAATAGCACAACTAGCTTAACATGTATGAGGGGAGAATAAGACTGCTTTACATTTTTACAATTTAAAGGTTCATCATTTATGTTAAACAAGATTATTACTTGAACAAAAAAGGCAAACAAATCCACATACTTATCATAAATGAGATATGAAGATCCTAAGGAAGTTGAGTCCATACAACTGGGTTTGAATATAACTTTCCCAAAAGTGCCCTGAGAGGATTGGGGGTGTATAAACACAACTGATCTGAATTGATATAAGACTTATGTGAAGTCCGTTACCCAGTAATCATCCAAGAAGAACTTTCTCCTGTATGATTTTTTAAAAATGGGGTTATAAATACAATAAGCTAGCAGTTTTAAAATGAAAAGAAAAAGACAGATTCAAAGAACGATTGTAATACCAACTACAGGAATCATGTGGAAATCTTTGATTTTTATTTTCACAGAGAGAAAAATAATAAATTTGTCCCATTATGTGTCATGAAAGCATGTTTAGTCAATTTCCCTCTTACCGTAAATATACATGATGCAGATACACATGATGCAGGAGATGATGACCAATGAGAAGCTAGCAGCATAGTTGTCCATCAGTAGCAGCCAATAGATTCCTGCCTGCACACAGGAGGAAGAGATTATTATTCCTCATGACAGAAGACAGTTTGAAATCCTCGACATGACTGCATGTGTTCAGGACCTACCTGTGTTGTTAGAGGCACCCCCAACAGAAAGCCAACGATGGCCACAGACAGCGTAACTATGGTCTTGTTCCGGATAATCCAGTCTGTACCGATCTCATCAACGATGGCTGTCACCAACGTCTCCAGCAGACAGAACTGCAAGAACAGGAAGGTTTGAGGATTCAATTAAAATGAGAGATGAGACAGTTAGTTCTCAAGTTTCTGCTAACATGATGTGGTAAATGGGACAGATGACTGAGGGCAGTCCTCCATGTTTTATTTAACACATCTGCTCTTCAGTAAAGATGTGCTGTAGCTAACAATCTCATTTCAATTTACAATTTTACATTTAAAAGGGGAAAATGTTCTTGTTTGTCATAAATATCCCTTTGAACTGACTATAATACAAATGTTAGTCATTGGAAAAATGATGTATCACAGTGTAATACAAAAAGTATCTTAAAATGATGCATCACACAGTGATTACGTACCCACAAAACGAAGCCAAAATGCAGCAGTGTGTAAAAGATTAGGGGCACTCAATGACTCAATAACTTCAATAAACCACCTGATGAGAAGTAGCAGCTTCAACTTGAAGGAACTATATTCTGAATGACGTTATCAGTCACTCACGTCATAATGAAGGAATTTTTGGCTTCTCTTCGTCATTGAGTTTTTTGAGCAAGTGTGGTTTACTCACTTGGGTTGCTCAGCCCCGTATTTGTTCAAAAACACTGTCAGTCCATGACAAATTGAGCAAATATTTGTTTGATTCATAGTGAAACACACTGTCTTTGTATTTATTTCTTTGTGTAACACAGTCTCCTGCTCTCACCTGAGTTCCCAGTCCCAGAAGGATGAGCATGAAGAAGAACAGCAGTGACCAGAGTGGTGAGATGGGCAGCAGAGTAAGGGCTTCTGGGTAAGCCACAAAGGCTAATCCTGGGCCGTGATCAGCCACCTCTGACACGGGGACGTTCAGGTGGAGCGCCATGAAGCCCAGGATGGAAAAAATAACAAAGCCGGCATACACACTGGTCGCACAGTTGGTTATACTGATGATGATGCTGTCTCTGTATGTCACACAGGGAGGGAAAAAGACATGATGCACTTTTGCATATGCTATATGAAGTGTACTCAGCCTTGTTACCACCAAATACCTAATGTTACTGTCAGAAGATTATTCAGAAACTTTTTGTATTTCATATTTGCATGTTTATCTGTCTGAGAGAAAATGACTTAGAGCTTTATAACTACTTCCAACATGGTCTAAAACATTTCCCTCAAGATGTTTCACAGCTTGGCTGAAAGTAATTTCTTTGGTACATTTTCCATCCCACTCTTCCAGGGAAAAGTTTTATAATCTGAGATTCTTGGCCCCTTGATGGACAAAATCCTCAGCCTCCAAAACCTGAGATAATTTTGAGATGCTTTAAGAACATGTAGTTCCCTATTTTTATCTTGAGCTCTGTTTATTTTGAGAATTTGTTGGTATTGATTTGGGCCCATTCTTCCCTCTAAAATTTAAATGTTTCTGTCGCTACCGACTGCAACAAAGAATAATTGATCTACGCTGCATTGAATAGGGGAAATCAATAGCGTTTTATTAAACTGTGGGTGGATTTTCTCCAAAGCTTTATATTGCTTTATTTAGAAAGTTTTATTATATCTTTGTCACTTCACGGCTGCATCAAGGCCTGTTTAAATGTTTATTTAAGAGTCTGATAAATCTTCCTCTGGGCTTAATGTCTTTTGTGGTCACAGAGTGGTTTTGATTTAACAATAGAAATATGACTTAAATGTTTCTTGCTTCCCTCACCCTTTAAACAGTGATGGCTAAACTTTGGACATTTCATAGCATTGTTATTTAAATATATTACAAATGAAATAGTAAACTACTGTACCAGTCAAAAATATGGACACTTATCCATTAAATCCAGTGGGTAAGTGTGTCCAAACCTTTGACTGCTAGTGTATTTATCTGACTCAAGAAGACGAGTGTAGTGAGTTTTCTGACAGTGAATCTGGAATATACCTGCAGAGCCACGTCTCGTCTTTTCCCTCTCAGTCTGAGGCTTTGTTCAGATTTAACAAGGGAATTATGTGGTTTCACACTGCTTTCATCCCTCACATTTCCTGTTTGGGTTATCACAGTGTCTGACTCTCACTCTGCACTTCTGCATGTGCACCGATTGATGGTGTAACGGGAAAGCAGGGATGGAGCTGCTTTCTGATTAGGACCTTCATGCAGCTGTTTGCACAGATAAAAGTCTCCTGGAAGAGAATCTCAGGCTCCTGGAAGAGCAGCAAATTATATCCTCTACCTTCTTCTTTGCCCTCTGCAACTCCTTGAGGCCTTCACTGTCAGCATGTGAGGACGATCAAAGGAAATAAAGGACATCTTTTTTGCCTTTATCGCTTCTTTTCCACGATTTTAACCTTTTGCATGGCTTCATGCTCACTCCCTTGGTGGCCAAACACTGTCAGACTAGCCCCTTAATACAAGTTCTGAAAGTGCTATCTCTGTCCTTCATCCTGCTGAAGTGTTTCTCACTTTCTCTCACTTCTCTTTTTATGCCTTACATCTGGAAGTTGGCTCCTGATTGATTAACTTTCTGCTTAAAGGATCTTTCAACTGACTCATGACAACTTTTCATGTTAACCTTGACAACTAAAAGAGATCATAACCATATAAATTATTCTTTACTTGTTTTATCATTTGGAAAAGTTGCAGCTGATGCATTTTGTGTATGCAATTTTATTTCTTTTATATTTTTTTCTAAAATGAATCTTTGGTTAAATATAATCTAACAGCTAGCAATTCTTTGCTATTTTAGGTCAAATCTGTTTAATCATGTTTAATCAATTTCTCTGAATAAGTCTGGACATCTAGAAAACCTTTGCCTTTAATCTAATTTAGCCACGTTTTAGCTCAGATATCTACACACTATCTGGTCGCCTTTTAGATCTTTTAGAACATATAGCTAGCAGATCTGAGGAGAGGTTTGATTTACTTTGACTAAGCTTATATTGGAAGACAAAGACTGAGTTGAGTTTTCATAAATTATGTTTAATTCTATTAAAATTTGAAAATAAAAAGGTGAAGCTGTATTATAAAGTGGGCTAATGCGGTTGACTTAACAGTCACTTTCTGAACAAGCAGCATAGTAATAAATTATTATCTTTTTCGTAATACCCCATGAAACCACCCCATGGTTTCACCTTTTTTTTAGTGTAAAAGTAAACATTAAGAACTTGGCTTTTAAGTTTAGTGTTGAAGCAGGTGGATTTAAGTACTTTAAGATAGAAACAAGTTAGAAGTTTTCCTGTGTCCTGCCTTCCTGCTAAACATCTACTGACTTAGTTTAACGTTAGCTTGAACTTTACATTTCACTATTTCATTTCAATTCATTTGGATAAATTAAATGAAAACTTTATGACAGCTTTAAGAACCAGAATAATAAATATACACATAAACAAACTTAGCTAAAATGTACAGAAGTTTGTGTTGGCCAAGTAGAGAATATTGCAGGGGATTTGGGCACATGTTATGCTATGTTGCTCATTCCACAAAAGTATTACCCTTACAAGTTATTTCTCATTGTAAAGGTGACTTATTAGGTTTTCCAAAGACATATAATGAAACACCAATCGGTATAAATAAAAGGCAAAAATAACCGACCAAATACAAATTTCCTTACTGTTTGTGCAAGCATCTAAATATACAAACACTCTAATAAGTGGTTGGATTTCTCCAAAGTAGGGAACAACTCATATAAATCAGCTTTTCTCTGCAGTCTGGAGTACCAACCTGAAACAGTTGTTGTGAAACTTATTATAAGAAGCCATAGTAATGAGACCACCCCAGGCACAGCCCAGGGAGTAGAAGATCTGTGAGGCAGCATCTCCCCACACCTACGAGGAAAAAAGCCCACAAGCAAGCAAAAGCAGAGATGAAAAAATAAGAAAAAAAATTATTTTCCCACATTGACTTTCCACCTACCAGGTAATGTTAGCTCATACCTTTGCATCAAGGACCTTCTGCCACTGTGGAGTCAGGTAATACTTAATGCCATTTATGGCTCCATCCAGGGTGATCCCACGTATGAAGAGGATGGTCAGAACGACATATGGGAATGTGGCTGTAAAGTAAACCACCTGGACATGCACAAATAATCATGGAAAGAGTGAGCCGCAGAAGAGCCTACAAGACTTTCAATATACATATGTCAGTAGTAGATCAGTGTGTATCTGTTTTTGCATGCTGACCTTTCCGGAGGATTTAACTCCTCTGATGAGACAGAGGAAAACCACAAACCAGGACACAGCCAAGCAGCCCAGGATAGGGAGACGGACCTCTCCAAAATTCCCAATATCATCAGAGATGTTCAACACATAGTGCCTGAGATAGAAAGTCAAATAAACAGAGAAAATATGATTAAATATTTCACTTTCACAGGCTCAGATTTTTTTCCTCTAGAAAAAGTCACTAAAACTTTAAACATGTCAATACTGGCAAAGTGATGTTTGTCTTTGCTCAAGGAAGCATAATATCACTATATCTGCACCGGCAATGCATGCATCCAACTAGCAAGAGAGCACAGAGAAGATCAGGAACTTTAGAAACCCTAGGAACACTGCCTCAGATACATGGTGCTGGCACTCAGAAATCAGTTGTTGGTTTGGACCACTTTTACACTCATAGACAACCTTTCTTGTAATTTCTTTAAGAAGTCTTTAGAAAATAGTTCTCTAAACTTCTTGAAGGACTTTAAAGCTGTTCTTTAGATGTTGGATGCCTTTGGTTCTGTTCTCTGACCAGATGATCCCACAGTGGTTCAGTAATGTTAAAATCCAGGCTTTGGGGAAGATTCATCCCTCCATAAGTTTCCATATGCTGGATTTTTTCCTGTTTCTTAAGGACATTACTTTCAGATACTGTTCATTTGCTGTTCACACTTTTTATAGCCTGATGCTTCTTTGTTGTCCTTCACTTGTCAAGTTTCATCAGTTCTTTGACACACCATGAGATATGTAAAGTTTCCAGCTAACAGTCGTCTGAGATCACCTTGTTTTTGAAAAATGCTATTTTATGTCTGTCCAACTGTGTTGTTGTTTTTGTAGATTAAACCAGAAAAAAAGAGCATATTATGTTTCTTTGGAAATATTTTCTGCTATTTGTAGACATACAATTGTTCATCCCTTGAGTTAGATGCCTTTTGATTCACTAGACAGTGTTAAGGCCAAAACAAATAAATAAAAAAAAAATACAAGGGCTGGACTGAAATGATTAATTAAAAAAAAAAAACATACAATGTCCAAATGAAAACTCTAAGAGACCTTCAGAAAGCCTGGAGGACTATTCCTCAAAACACAAAAAAAGAAAGTCTGGCTTAGAGATGAGGGGTGGCTCAAGACTTCTGCCAAGTACTTCTGACTGTTAAGACTGCACCATTAAAAGCCGATTAAACAGTACAGTAATCTGGGAAACCTTCAGCATGGCACTACTGATGACGCAATCCCAAATTCAAATCTAGTTCAAATATTTGAATGCTGTCAACAACCACGAGACACATTCAAGGCCAGCTTACCTAGCAAGTGTAAGTTCATTTTGACCTGTGAGTCAAGTATGATTGTCCTGCAGAACTCAGTCCAAAGTGGCTGTTTGTGTAACTTGGCAGAATAAAGTGTATTACACAACCAATCTTTACTTAACCAAAATTTAGTGATTTACAAATAGAGAAGTCACGTGTCCTTTCTACACGACTGTTTAAACTTCCTGACCTGGAAGTGAAAAAAAAGTGTTTGTGTACTCTGGTAAAACAGACAGTGTGTCATTAAAGGTTCATAAATCCCTTCTAGGTCTTACTTCCAGTACTCCTCGCTGGGGCTGGTCCTTTTGGTGCGATTGACCACCTCTGACACGCCTGCTACCAGCCTGGTGGCGTTTACCAGGGTGCTGTTGAGCTGTGAGCCGGAGCCAACCACTCCGCTGCAGTCGGGTGTGTTCCAGGGGTTGTTGCAGTACGTCCACGGCAGCAAGTTGGTCATGGACATAAAAAAGTAGTAGAAGGCAATGCAAATGACCACGTTGTAATAGATCCCAATGTAGGTGGACACCACCATCATGCCGTAGCCCACACCTGCAGGATAGAGAACATAACCACATACTGAGTTACGTTTATGTAAGAGTCTGTACATTTAAGCTATTCACTTACAGTCAGATTTTATACCAGAGACGTCACATAAACATGACTTCCCTTTCTTTTCTTTACCCCTTTAAATAATTGTCCATACATATTTACATGTGGATAACAAGATTAGAAGCCCCCACCCCACCCACAGCACTGACCTTTGAACATAGGGCTGATCTTCCAGACCCCCAGACACCCCTGGCTGGCGAACTGTCCAAAGGAAAGCTCGAGGAAGAAGAGGGGAATGCCGCAGAATACCAACATGATGAAGTATGGTAGCATGAAGGCACCTGAGGGAGATGCAGCAAGTCAGAATCTGTCTCACTTTAGTTTACTGTTTCCTGTAAACAGCAAGAAGCACTTTTTATTGCACATTACTGGTAACGTATATATTGGATCCTTTATGAAATTGTTGTGGTGACCCAAGTGTGTAGCTGAACATGATGACTTTGTTACTGCAGAGATATCAGATAAATCATAAAATTATTTATCAAATATCAGTAAGGGTAAAAACAGGCTAGTGTGCACATAAGAATTATTAAACATGTATGCAATTAGATATTTAAACAAACACTTACATGCAAAGAGCACTATATTATAGACCTTAAATAAACACAGCAAACTAACTATCCAAACAGATTTGATCACTGTCTAAAATATTTCCCTCTGAGATTAATGAAGTACTTTTAATTCATTTAATAAGTAATATTAACTTTGTCCATTAAAACTGGAGTAACTCTTTCAAAGCTAATGCTTTTTGTTGCTTTTTGTTAGTATCTGAACTGCAGAGTTATGATTGAGCTGAAGTATTTCAATTTATTTATTTATTTATTGCTGTTGTTTTTGTTTATTTGTTTTTTAAGACCAGGATGTCTTGAAAATGTGTTTCAGTAATGAAGCCAACTTTGAAACAGCTGCATGAATCATGAAGCTTGGAGCATCTTCATGTGTTTTTAACAAAAATGATGCTTTTGTGACCTTTATAGGAGACTTAAAGCCCAACTTATGGCCTCAGATCTAACCCAGAGAGTTTTTTTCTTCCCAAAATACTGGACAGCATAACTCTTTTGGTCTTAGAACCAGTAAATACGTTAATCAATTTCCCTCTATTACTTTTTTATTGATTTTTGAGTCTTTTGTTACCTCTGGGCATGGTAACTGTTTTGAGACATGTAACCGATGTCATATTGAAAATGAATTTACACTAGCAGTCAAAGGTTTAGACACACTTAGTGGAAAAGTATTTCCAAACTTTTGATTTGTACTGTATGTTTCAACAAACACTTTCTCTGTTGCAACATCTTTCTATTATTTTGAGTTAAATTTAGGCTTTAAATGATTTTTTAAAGATATGTATTACCAAGTCAAAAATGTATTAAATCATAAATAAAGGAGACATATATATATGTCTCCTTTATTTATGATTTAATACATTTTTGACTTGATATATATATATATATATATATAAACAATTAAGAGAATATGTAATATCTTGTCTGTCATGGAAACCTCCCCCACATGAGCAGAGAGGTCATTAAATATCCAGCTTGGTTGTTCAGACTGATATCAGACATCTATAAGGAACATTTGTTTGTGTTTTTATATTTTACTTAATCATTAAGTCAACAATGTCATCTCAGCCGCTGACACTGGCAAAACCAAAAGCTTATCACTGCTGGTAAAACTCAGCCGTCCCACCACACTCTCCACTGCTGGATGCATGGCCCACATACAGTGAGTCAGTGCATGGGAATGCAGGTCTCCGACATGAATAACACTAATCCAAATATTTGCAGCATAAACATATGAACCAATGTGGGAGTCGTGCCAGGGAAATAATCTCAATCACTGGGTGAGGGAACCTTGACCGAATTGGCAGCCGTTTGGAGAGTTTTGGACATTTTCCAGAGCATTTTCAAAGACACAAAAGTGCCTAAAACATATTTCTGTCTTTTGAATCCAGAGATTTTTGGTTGCATCTGCTTTTAGGGAGAAAAAAAACAAAACATATATACTGACAGGAAAAGAGGCTGAATTTCCATCTCTGTCATCACGCTCCTGTGTTGTAGACACAGCTGCTGCATGAAGAAAGCTGCACGTCAGCAGCACCTGGATTCTCCCAGTGTGCTCAGACATATTTTGACACTGCTCACAGCTCAATAAACAATAACGTATTTATGCAAAATGAACAATAAAAGATGCTTTGGATGCAAGTTATCCACAGAGAGTGAGAGTGTGTGTGGCTGGTGTGGGCAGCTGCACTGAGCATGCTCATATAGAACATACTCGACACATCTGGACTAAAGAAAAAAAAAATGCCCTGAAAAGATTTTATGCACGAAAATACAAAGCACACCTCAAATTAGAAGTTATTTGCCTGGTAATTTTAGGCTACAGGTTGGGGGTGTTGCAGTGAGAACAATGTGGGTCTGACTCCAAACCTCCTCCTGTGCTTCCAGTCAGATGCGTGACAGAAAGCCGGCACTGTTTAAAGCTTCAAGATGCAAACTGGAATCAGGAGTCATTGAGTCTGAGCCCGAAATCAAGAGAATTTAAAGCTATTTTGCTCACCTGTATCATGGAGTAGTTTGAATAAAAGAAACAAGCATCTTAAACAATTGTTAGTTTTGCAAAAGCAACATTTCATCAACATGGTTTTATTTTGAAATGTTTAATGTTATAGTTTGTAGCGTGGAGCATTTTTGTTTGTATAGTTTGTTCTCATGAATGCATCTGCTGCTCCAGCTCTCACGTTCATTTGCACAGATGATTTATTCCAGCTAGTATAACAATGTGTTCCAACACAATGAGATAGATGTCAGTATTCGCCAATATTATTAGATTACTGTCTTTGAAGATTTTCACTGTGTGATTATAACAGCCAAAAGGACTCTAGTCGTATTGTTGCCCTATAAGAAAATGATAAAAAGAATTAAATTAGAGTACAAAAAGGTCCAATTTCTCTGAATAATTTAAATGAACTTAAATTAAATATACTTTATTTATCTCAGAGAGAAACTGGAATGTTGTAGTAAGGTGTTTTTTTAAGGCAGCCATATACATTCATTTAAAAACAATTCAAAAACTTTCTCAAAATTTCTCAAAAAGTTGAGAATCAGTTTCTAATATTTGGCAGATTTTAATGTTTTAAGAGGTTAGATGTGTTGATCATGTTACATGTAAGCATGGTAATAACATGCCTGCTGACAAAAACTTATTACTATCTATGATGAGAATGTAAATATTTTATCTTATAAAATCACATAACTGAACCATAAATTTATTTGTACAAACATAATGACAAAAAAATAGAAACATTATTTAAAATACAGCACTGCTAAAAGTTTGGACACACTTTTCCATTAAAAGTGTGTCCAAACTGTTGACTGATACTGTATGTATTTTCTTTTTAATGAACTTGGTTGCTGTGAGATCTACTTCCATTATATGAGCCCAAAACCTCTCTTCAGAAATAAATGTGGGTGCGCTGTTTATCTCTGAATACAAATCTTGTTATCTTGCTTGTGATATTTATGTTGACGTACTTGTGACAAGATTTGCAATAACCAAACAGCAGGCGGTTTGATGACTGTGCCTTGCTTATTTGTGGAGCATCGGCTGTTATACTACGGTGGCAAGCTAACAAACAACAACATTTACAATTTAAAATCCATATTACCTCCAAACCCTGCTTCTCACTTTATGAGGTCTCATGATTGTTCTCTTAAGCTAGCTAGTTTTATTTATTTTTGCAGCTATGTAACCAGCTAACTTTAGCTTACTTTACTGATTGATTAAGTCAAGATGATACGAGAGCGCCCTCTGATGGTGAGTTGGATAAACTACTTCTAACAGTCTGATGCGCCCAAACAAACAGGTTTTAGTCTGAAGCTTTTACTGACTGTAATTTTGTACTAGCATACCAGCATAATGTTCAAAACTTGCCCATATTTAAAGTTTAATCAAATGTTTGAACCAAATAGGTATATAGGAACAGCTTCACACTCTATCAAAGTCAAAGTTAATCATACCTCCTCCATTTCTGTAGCAGAGGTAGGGAAACCTCCAGACGTTGCCCAGGCCCACTGCATAGCCCACACTTGTGAGGACAAACTCAATCTGGTTGCCCCAGTTCCCCCTCCGGGAGTTTTCATCCTTCTTCACTGGCTCCCCTGGAACTGCTCCATTCTACAAAGACAGAGACAGACATGGAGGTGACTTTGGCTGAAAGGAAAGAAAGTGTGTTTCTGAGACTGTTTGGCTCTCATACATCCAACCACATTAAAAACAACTTATTACAAGCTTGATACTCATAAACAGAGAAAACTATACCAAGAAATCTTAGTTACCCCTTGTTACCATGAGATTATAAGACTGGGTGTTTTTAGGGGGTTATTTTCATCAAAATCATGCAATACAACACAAAAATAAACTATAAACATCTTTTAGGTGCATGTGAAGTGATGCTTACACTTGTTACTGAATACGTTTAGTAGAGCACTGTCCCGTCCACCCCAAAGTTTAGCAGAAGGTGGGCTCGCTGGAGCAGACAGGATGTGAAGTGAAATCAGCGCCTTCAGAGTTGCCCAAAAGCATTTGCTCTTGTCCTGATTTCCAGCTTTTCCTCTCCTGCCTCGATCACTCCATCTGCTGGCATCAGATGGTCCCTCTCTCGTGACCTCTCCTATACCCTCAGCTGTGTCTGTCCGTCCTGTTACATGCGCTTTTGCATGTGTGTGTGTGCATGTAAGAGTGGTTGTGGATTTGATGCTCTTTTTGAAAAATAAATATTCCTAACTAAGATCACTGAGGTAAAGACCCAAAACTTTAAATGTCGACAAAGTCTTCAGCTCTGGCTAATTTGGCTCGACATGGCCCGAGTTAGTACAGTAAACGTAAATTAATCCAACTGGAGAATCTTCTAACAAAAATGTATAAAGTTATAGTCAATGCAAAAGTGTCTAAAAACACAAAATAATCTCTTAAAGTTTACACAAGTTTAAAGTTACAGTAAGTTTAAGTCATTTCTTTAGACTTATAAAACATTCAGGTTGAGGTTCAGTGATATTGGTAAGGTGGAAATGTTCTTATATGCCGTTTAAAAGGCTTGACCATACCTGGTTATCCAGAGCCCTAAAGGCAGCTGGGAGGCATATTTTGAAGATGGACTGGTTTGTCTGGTTAAAATTAGTAATTGCACTGCCTCACACGCAACTAAGTGTTTGGAGTCTGGAGCCCTGCTATCCCCTGGTGTTCAGAATGAAAACAGGACTGATTGTGAACTTTGTAACCAAATTAAATTTGGGATTTATAAATGTGATTTTTCTTTTTATGGTTACAGTTGAACAGTGCACATTTAGCCTTCTGCATTTGTCTTATAAAAATATTTGGTGTCATATGAGCACATTCAGACTTTTTGTGCATGACACAGCATAAAAAAACATTCATGCTGTCTGTGTGCAGCAGAAGCTAAACTATGGATGAAACTCTAAAACCACAGCATTCATCTGCAGATGAATATTTCACCATTAACATGAAAGTTTATATTACAAATCCCATTTCCACAAAAACTTGGTAGTTTTGTAAAATGCATCAAAATGATCATTTTAATTGTTTTGGCAGTTTTGCAAGAGAAATCTTTGTAAATAGTGTAAATGATCTATTCCAGAATATAAAGTCCTCTTTTTGAGCCTTAAGTCCTGCAATCATGAGCATTTAAGCACTAAAGGCTAATGTGTCTTATCCTTGGCCATTTGGGGATGTGGAAGCGTAGACCTTCTGGTTTAAGAACAATAACCTTTATGGTAACTTTTTAACTCTTGCTTTTAATCATTTTATTGTAATTTATTATTTTTTTGTGATTCTTGCTATTTGTTGCTGCCATTTACTATTTCTTAATATCTGCAATGCTTTTGTTTTATTTAAAGCACTTTGAATTGTCCTGTACATGAAATGTACTATACAAATAAACTGCCTTGCCTTATCTTGCATCTTACTTTTAAGCATGCACACTGTTGGGTAAGGTAGCTTTAATTACATGTTCCATATAATAGCTGTTTATTTTTCATTTATAAGTAAAATAAAAAAGTACATATGTGTTGATTGTGCTTTTTTAACAGCAAAATAAAGGCTACTAACCACAAGACAGAGCAAGTACCAATATTGGGTCATGGTTGTACTATTTAGTGGTCTTTAATTTCAACATAAGCTATGTACCAAATGATGGTTTTGTACTTGAAGAGCACTTAATTTCTACCAGGATTTAATGCTGTAATTGTAACTCTGGAATTCTTGACCTCAATAATCTTTCTTTTTTACAAATATGTTTTATATGAGAATGTTTTGCCAGAAAAGAAGAAAGGGAAAGCATAAAAAAACAAAACTAAACAAAAAAAAAAAAAAAATTGGACCAAAATAATGAAGCCATGACACACTGCTTGAAAAACAGGTGAATACTTTTATATCCAATTCTGACACCCTTACCTGTCAACTATGGATCTAATGATTTTACAGTCTGATTTTCTCCTCTGAATCAAATTCTAGATTTGTTTCACATTTAAATTATTTTTAAAATTATTTTCATTTGACAATGTTTTAAATATGTAAACAAATTAACTACAGATTTAAAGATACAGACCTTTACAAATTTTCTTAACGTGTTTTTAATTTTGTTCCATAAAACTGCAGGAGACAAAAGTCCTGCTGAATAAAAACAGAAACACCAAAGACCACCTCTTTTTAATGCACTGCTACCAAGACTTAGTCAAAAATTTTTTAAACCAGACAGCAAAATTGCAATGGCCACATAAAATAAACAGCTGCTAAATTTTCTCCAGAGCTCTGTAGTTTGTCTTCGAGTCTGGCTGTTAGAAGGGAAAAACAAACATGAGCTCTCCAACATCCTTGGCTTTTCTTTGCAGGGCTTTTCGGCTGCAGGTGCAACAAACAGGAAGGTCAGCAAACATAAGCTTTGTTAGAGACGGGAATCTCAGAGTGAGCCCTCAGTCACTGCAGCGTATGGGTCAAAACCACCAGCAGCTAGCCCGCCATCGCAGTAGGTTGCACATTATATAGTCTCTGTCCAGAGTTGACTTTGGAAGGAAAAGAAGCGTTGGAGGCAGTGTGCAGCTGTGTGTGTTCTTGTTCTATTCAACAGAACTTCTTGTACTGACTCCCTGTCAGCATCCAGGTCTGGGTGCACAGAAAAAAATAAAAAATAAAAAAATACACATGCATAAATATACAGGCTGACAGGTTGTGCTCTGGTCTATAACCAGACCAGCAGGAGAGGAAACACTAGGAATAGCAATGACCCTTGAATCTGTGGTGTTCATTCTCCAAAGCTTAACCTGATGCATTCAAGACAGGTGTATACACACCGTCAACATAGCTGAATTTGAATTAAGTGGTGTAGTGAGTGAACTAAAACAAACAAACAAAAAAAAACTCTTCAGTTTTTATACAGAATTAAAACATGGATGTCTTTTACCAAACACAAAACTGATTTATTATTAACTAAATGCAACTTCTTGTCCTTCAATTGTTCTTTTTTAACAGCTGAAGCTAAAGAGTTGAAACCTTTTACTTTTAATGCCATTCCAATACAACCTCAATTCCACAAAAGTTGGAACGCTGTGCTCTAGTTACAGCAGTCCTCTGTCTGCTTCACCACTGCTGGGCAAAGGGAAAGAAGTTGAGCCTGAAGCTAGCTGCAGCTTTTTCCAGGAGTAATCACTTCTCCTCCGCCTCCTGACGTCTGTGTGGAGGCGGAAAGTTTAGCAGCTGTTGCTATCTGAGTTTTTAGACAGTTTTTGGTAGTGGAGGCAAGAGACCAGAGCAGCAAGTTTACTAAACCCTCAGAAATGTTGCTTCAGGAGCGAAAAGATCAGACGGAAAGATGAGGAAAACAAAATGGTTTTGTTGTTGCTGAACGTTCCTGTGGGCGGTGTTTAACTTACTTAGCATAACAGCCGCTAACCTATATAAAGCAGCCAACACAGATTTGATCCCGAACTCTCACTTTCTCATCTACATGCTGAACAACAAAGGACACTAGAGTCCACACAATGTTAAAATATAACAATGTAAACACACTTGTTTATAGAACATAGAACACACAAACAATATACAAACAACATCTCATACATATCATATCCAGTTTAATATTTCTCTGTAGACACCATGAGTTGTCTATAACTGTCATTTATAGCTAGTGATAAATACAGTATGCATCACATACACAGTGGTGAAAATAAGTATTTTAACTCCATGTTTTGTTTTCCTTTTTGGCCATTTACAAAAGAAATGAACAGTACAGTTTTAATGGTGTGTGCATTGCAATCGTAAAAGTAATTAAAGCCGCAAGCGGCATCCATCGGGTCCGAGCGTCCTGGACCCCGCCACCCGATGTCGCCATGACAAGAGGTGGTGTAAAGCGTTAAGGACCCAACATGTATGAATCCTGTCAAGTTTGGTGCAGTTCCCATTTATTTCTATGGAGATATAAGCAAACCGTGTTTCATGGCGAGAAGGTCATTTTCCGTCGGTTGCCACGGCAACACGCTTTCTGCTATTACAAAGATTTGAGGAGCGTTTGGTCCCCAACTTGTCAGGAAGCTTCCCACCAAGTTTGGAGTCAGTCGCACGAATCCCCTCAGACTAGTTCGTTCAAATGTGAGTGAAATCCAAGATGGCGGCCACTCCGTTGCCATGGCAACAGGTGTTCGATTGACTTGTTTGCTGGACTTGGGGTGTGACAGGTATGAATACTGTGAACTCTGGTGCAGATCCCATGTATTTCTGTGGAGATATGAGCAAACCGTGTTTCATGGCGAGAAGGCGTTTTTCCGTCTGTTGCCACGGTAACATGCTTTCTGCTATTAGAAAGATTTGAGGAGCGTTTGGTCCCCAACTTGTCAGGAAGCTTCCCACCAAGTTTGGAGTCAATCGCACGAATCCCCTCAGACTAGTTCGTTCAAATACGATGTGTGTAAAGTGGAAAAAATGGCAAAAAAATGGCCGCACACGCCACGATGGCGGGCACCCCGTTGCCATGGCGACAGGTGTTACATTGAGTTTTTTTGGTCAACACGGGGTGGTACACGTGTGTGCCGAGTTTCGTCTTCCTACGTTGAAGTAGACTTCCTGGGCCCCATTCATGTGGTGATTTTTGGTGACTCTAGGTGGCGCTGTTGAGCCAATTTTGCATTGAATAGTATGCGGACCTAAGAATATTGCGATTTTCACCGGGCTTGACATGTGTGCCAAGTTTCACAACTTTTCATGGGTGTTTAGGGGGTCAAATTTGGGGTCGAAGCACTTAGAAGGAGGAGGAGGAGGAGGAGACTAAACATTTCAACTACAATAGGGCCTTGCCATACTTTGTATGGCTCGGACCCTAATGAGTGTTTTCCACTTAATGAAGTTCTGCTTTCATACATGTTCATAGCGAGTATTTATATTTAATAAATGTTCAAATGTTTTCTATATTAAGTTACACTTAAGATTTTAATGATAAACTGCTGACTTGTTAAGGGTCAAAAAGAGTATTTCATCAGGGAGCTGAATCATTGTTTACACAATTTGTATATTTCTTTATAATTGTTTAGAGATTATTTAGTTATTAAATTTTATTTTAATCTTCAGACGTTCAAGGCTCACTACTATTGATGGGGGCAGGAACAGACGAAAAGACTGGGAATGGTGGATTGACTGGCTTTTCTTTATTTCTTTCACAGACACTTGAAAGCAATAGTCAACCAAAAAACTGCTTTTTTGTAAACAACCAGATCTTTCATGTCTTAAATTTCAGACGTTAGGACATCAGAAGGATGCTGAAGAAATGGTAACTATAAACACACACATTTATACATATTTTTCACTGAAATTATAAATGTATGTTTCAATTATTTTACAGTTTTAGATATGCATATCATAACAATTTAAAGGGAATGTGGATTTCTTTATTGTGAGTTGTCAAAAATGAAAGATTGTGGCTTTTGCATTTGTCCAGAAGATTTTTTTAGCTAGTTTATCTGTACACCCAATGAACTCCTTCCACTACTGCCCCATTTTGCGTCCCACAGCGGAGTTTAGTAATTTAGTAGTTTGGTAATTTTTTTCATGATATCCTTAAAAAACAACAACAACTGTCTCTGCCCAGCCACCTTGGTCATCAGTCATTCAGTCTGTCAGAAAGATAGCCTCCACACCCTCCCTCCTTTCCTTCCACTGACACATGATCCTCTAGGACCATCTGGGCTTTACATAACAATCTACATTACCATCCCCTCTTGCATTCGGTCATATTTAATCTGCAACTTTCCAAGATATCTGTTATTGGAGTCAGACTACAGACTTACTGCCTACATACAGGTCTTGAAAAGGTTACACTTGATATTTCAAATACCTGTGTTTCCCTCAGGCACAATACTTGTGCCTGAGGGAATATAGTAAGTAAACATGTCAAGATAAGAGAGGAAAATGTTATAAAATGCTGTTGCATAACTTTTACAAAAACAGAGCAAAAAGATTTGGAAGTGGTGATAAGAAAAGGTGATGCAATACCAAATCCACAACAACAATAGAAGAATTCCCAAGAAAATGACAGCAAATCAAAATTTCCAAGATAGTTCATTTTAAAAGCAATCGTGTATTAACAATTGTGAACATAAAAGGCAGTTGTGAATTTCCTGTGAAAATCTTACTGCTTTGAATGTCAAACAGTCCATTCTTTCTTACAGATGTAGAGCTACGGGACTATCATGCACAGACCGACTGATAACGCAAAACTATGTTGTGCAGCAAAGAACTTTTATTTATAGTCCAAAAGTCCAGGTTTGTGAACTTATTTTCACACCTTCAGACACTTAAACTATATATTGAACATACTGAAAAGAAATCTTGCACACAACTGTAGTAAATCCAGTAAAACAAACTCACGACACAATACGATATGTAAGTCATTAAGTGTGACATAAGCAGGGGTGCACATTAACACTTGTAGTCATGTTATCAGGGGAGAACCTATGGTTGTTGCTTGGTCTTCAGATTTTTAAAGACATATTTTCCTTAACCCACCTCACAGGAGGAACAAAAAAGAGGGATGCGGGGTTCATCATTCATTTGAAGCCAGCTGACCTCCTGCAAACATCTTTCCGAGAGCATGCTCTTCTTTTGCGGTTCAGACTCAGTCTGGCATTATTTTAGGGGTGGAGGAACACCAGAGTAATTGCTTAATTAAAACAATGGCTCATAACCAGTAACTCAGTAGCATCAACAACCTGCCGTCAGACGCTCATTAACAAACACTTTTAGCTGCTTTAACTTTAATATTTTGGAAACCTTCTGACAGAAGCCACAGGACGTTAGTTCTTCTCTGTTTATCGTTGTTTGAAGCAATTCATGCTTTTTCTTTATTTTGTCTCTCTTTTATCTGTTGGGAGATGTGTGCTTCCCTCGACAGGTCTATGAACCACATAGTACCTTTACAGGACTATCTATCCCAAATAAGGTACACAAACTAGCGCTGCAACGCTTCATTTTTTATTTTGGTAGCGCATGTTCAATTGCACGCCACTTATGTGCACCTTTGGACATAAGGAAGCTGGATGGAGCTCACGTTGGTGATTCCTGGTTGCACTTCTTCCCATTTAGCTAAGAGATTGCTGACAATGAAAATGTGACTGAAGTTACATGCTGCTCCTCAGCAGTGCCACATAAACCAAAAGGATGGTAAGCAGGTCAGGTTGTATTAATAAGGTAATACATTTTCACATACGGAAATCAAACATTATTACACTTTGCTTCTGGTGAGCTTGTGTCTTTTTCAGTTTGAAGCCTGCTACTTTGTATGGTCAGCACAAACAGTACATTCGTGCTGGCAGTCGTATTAATGAACTTTTCTGTAACATTCAGAAAGTTTCAGTCCAGCAGTCTGTCGATTAGTGACTAAAAAGAATCACAAGTTCCTAACTCTGTTCTCCACTAAGCTGATCTTAAAAAGAACGCCAGCTCAGTGCCTGAAATGTAAATGCCAGCAGAGCCACTCATCTCTGCTGTGCAGGCTCAGACTGTAAGTGCTGGAAGTGACAGAAGGTTGGTTCAGTGTGATTTACCCAAAAACATGTCACCAGTCTGTAACAGCCTGCAGCAGTAAGGTGAAGAAAATACGTGGTATTCTGTTGGAAGGTGAGGATGGTGGATGCAGAACCATTCATAAAGTGCTGTTAACTTGTCACAAGAAACAGCGACATACTCAAAGCTCTGCCTTTGCAGAGAAATGGCATTTTTCACCATTTAGGAGCAATGACAGACTTAAAGTAGCACTATGTAACTCTCTGAGTATAAAAATGTGTTTCTGACTTGTTTTGATGGCCCAGTTACATTTCCAACGTACAATCATGGAGCCGTTGTTGCCCAGCAACATACCACGGTTAAGAAACCACACTTTGCAACTTTATGTTCCAGCCATGGATCATTACATTAGAGTAATTTCACTAAGAAAAAGTCTGTCAAAGTTCAGTAGTGCTTCTTAAAGTTCTCTTTAAGCTTCCTACCAGATTAGATCCCCATTATTTTGCAAGTTTCTCACAGTTATTGCAGAAGCATTCAAGCTTATTAGGATGGACTGGTACAGTCACCTGTAGGTCTCTCTAGAGGTGATCTTGTTTGATGTCTTGCTGGACCACTCTAGCATTTTCACAAAATTTTTATGAATCAGCTTGAATTTTTTTTCCTGAATGTGCTTTGGGTTATTCTGTATTGAAACTTTTTTTTTCTAGTCTGAGATCCTGAGGTCTCTAGAGAAGAATTTCACAAAGGTAGCAGAATAATAACACCTCAGCATGATACTTCCACTGCCATGTTTGACTGTAGAGGTGACAAAAATGAGGAAAAGCTTAGTGCATGGACTTTCTTTCTTGTTTGTAAGCTGTCATTTTCGGAGAAATATCCACCTAACAAGCAGTTGTAACTAAGTGACATTGTCCAGGCGGTTTGGTTCACTTGACTCAAATGCTGTGTGAAAGCAAACCAAACCAAATAAAGCTGCAAAATATTTTGGAATTCCCCGCCTAACTGAACTAAGTCCCCAGCCCAATGCGACCATAGAATGACTTCTGTTTGCCAATTCAAACAAAAAGTCCTGATTTGCAAAAAGTTGCACTGAGTCCATTTCTTATATCTTTTCACAAACCACAAATAACATAAATAATGCGCAAAAGTCTTGAACATCCCCTAATTGCCTTATTACTTGTAAAACAGAAAATGGGTTCAGGGATTTATTCAAATATGACTAACCACTGGGTCATACCTCGATGTAGGTGTCGTTTTCTCTGCTTAAAATATTCATACATCCATTCCTATGAAAATAATCAGTCACATTGACTGAATAAATATGACATAAAAAGAGTGGTTGTTAAAGGTGTTTTTAATTTAGACTGTAAACAATTTCTTCAAACCTCTGGCTTTGGTTTTCACTCTAGAACAAGCAACTGTGAGACCACTTAAAGACAGATGATTGATTGCCTTTTTGATTATGTCCACTGAATTTCTTTAGACACAGGTAGACTCTACTGATAGCAGCACCCGAACTCAGATATGATAATAAGTTCTAAATATTTTTAATGCTGTCAAAATCAAGTCCACACAGTGTAAAGAGATGCCAGCCATCGGAGTGTTTCAACAAATACAAAGTTCCTTACAGGCTGTGAAAACACAAACATGAAGTTACTTTACCTTCCCTTCAAACACAAAAAGTGGTTTACACAGATTTTAAAGAAGCAGTGCACACATTTGCACTTCTCTTGCTTTGACAATACCTTGCATTATTTCCATCTGTGGTACGCTTCATCAGCTACAACTCCCTCGTACAATTGCAACAAGAAAGCAGTCGGTTGAGTGCAGAGCTCTGCAAAGGTCTGATAATCTCCAACAGAAAGTGATTTGCTAATATCGTGCAACTGCTTACTGTGCATCTCATTTCCTGTCTGAAAGAATTTTATTTTGTGGTACCTCCAGTAGAGCGATGGCATTTTACTGACAGCTCACGGCCCCTCATGGGAAGCCGTCCTTCTGTGATGCAGTGAAAGTTCAAACTGCTAGTTGAGCATAAAGATGTATCCTAATGCTGTGAAATCTATATGCGAACATATGAACTGGTGCTACAGGAGAGATAATAACTGTTAGTGGTGTTATGAGGAAGGGATAAGCAAGGAAAAATGATTTATATGAGCTAAACATTTAAGCATGAGTATGACATTTAAGAAGAAATACTAAGATCATGATGAATTTCTACTGTTCATTCAAGTAATTCTAAAAGCTGCTAATGTAGGTTAATTTAACCAGTTTTGCACCTTTTAAATATATAGAAGTCACCAACTTTAAACACACATAACAAGCAGAATCGCTTCAGTATGTTCAGCTAGTGTCGTGGAATGTATGGAGGGGGTAGCCGGCAAACCCAGAACAGCATGGAAACAACTCAAAATTAGCCTTTAACTAATGCTTTGCATAAAAAAGGTTTGTTGTTTTTACCTCTTGCTGCAATTGCAGATGTTCTGGTCACTGTCCCTGACTGTGCAGCTGTGCCCTTCAGAGCCTTGCATCTGAACTCAGGACGTTTGCTCAGCACTACTCAACAACAAACAATCTGTTGTCCACCCTGAAGCTCCTCTCACTGTTCTTGGACAAGTTAAACAAGGCTTATTTTATGCTAAATTGGTTCACACTGACAGGAAATCCCCATAATTACACATAGCTGCACAGCCTCATTGGACTTTGTTATTGAAAACAAAGATCAATAGGACTATTCTGAATGGTTCATTTCAACACTGCAGAAAAACAAAAAAGATTGAGCAATGATGCAGCATTGTTGTGACAGAGTGACATGCCTTCAGCCTAAATCCACAAGTAGATGTATACCTTTTGTTATTTTTCTTTACATTTTTGTTCATCTTGACAGAAGTTTAGACAAACCTGTTCTTGCATGCGTCCCGTGCTATTACATAATCATGCTTGTAACATGTTAAAGGACCCATTCATCAGAATAATAAAGATCAAGATGGAAAACTTTAATAATTATTGAACATGTCTCTGTGTTTTTGCTACCTTTTGAAAACCATTTTGTTCTTTTTAAGATGCACCATTTAACTTTTCGATCTGAAAACTTTCCTGACTTGTTTAATGGCACAGTGACATCTATTATGTACATTTCTGGAGTCATCACTGCCCAGCAGCGTCCTGAAGCTGAGAAACCGCACTTCACAACTTTTGCTTCCAGGTAGCTGCATGAAGTTGTAACAAAATATTGCTTAACACACTGTGTCACACACTTACAAGCAGATATCAACACACCAGTTGCTTTGAATGCACATCAAGGCTGATTCAATAAAGAAACCTAAGAAGAGTAGAAAGAGACGGAGCAAGATATAAACCAAGAGTGGCTGGAGAGAGCTCACGGTACAGGTACGATTAATGCCGAATTAGCCGTCGTTAGGGGTCTCACTAAAAAAAACTGCCTAAGTTCCATGTTGCATCTTTAAAAATAATAACTAAACCAGCTGTGATTCCTTGACATAACAGTGAAGCTATTTTGAATCCTGGATCAAAAATGATGTAAGCTGCGTTGTTGAATGTGATGGAGCTGAACAGTGTGGGAAGGAAGAGGTGATGCAGGAAATGTTTTGTCGGTACAGACATCTGTCTAAACACAGAAAAGGCAAGGGGTCAGACCAGTGTGTATATATATCTTTTTATAAAAACAGTTTATCAAGATTGTGCTCAGTGATCAGTGCTCAAGAGCTGCCTACTGGGTACATCTCTTGGTATCTGAAGTCAGTACCAACTTGAGAACTCAGAAAACACAACCTTAAACCTTTGTTAGGGGTTCATTTGGTCCGAAAATAACTCTGAATGATTTAGATTTTCAGGGGATGTTTTTCATCACAAGTTCACCTGCTTATTTCTTTTTCCACCTAAGCTAAAGTTCAAACCACGTTGCTTCCCCTGTATTTTAGAAGTGTGAAGTGGAAAAATGGCTTTTTTCCAGCTTTAGCTGTTAAAAGCAAATTCATATCACCAGTTGAATAGTTTTCTCAACTAAAGAAAGAAATGCATTAATAAAAGTTGAGTATTTGTGTAAAATTTCATATTCCAACTAATTCCAATGTCCCATTTGTCACTGAAATTACTATTAGTAGTTGTGCCAGAATTTAAATACACTTACAGCTCGCTTTGGTGAAAAGAAGCTCATGTAAGTTAAAATCCAGAATTTACTCAGCTAATATGTGACAGAGGAATTACAAAGTCAGCTTTGATGGTGAACTTGCTGTTATATTGTGGTGTTTTTAACAAGCTGGGCCATATCAATGAGTTACCTGCAACGAGATTGTGGTTAAAAGAGGAATAAATTGTGGCTGAAGTACAGACAAAACAAATATTTGACAGTAAAATTGAGCTGGTGAAGCCGCCTGAGCTTGGGTTGCAGTGTGAACTCTGAGGGTAAATTCACACCAGCCCTTCTGATGTGAATTCCTAGTTTGTTTGCTCGGAAAGTTTGGTGTGATTGGGGAGGTTTCGAATGTGCAAACATACTCTGATGCAGATCAACAAAGTGAGCTCTGGTCCACCTTCAAATGTAGGTCTTGGTCTACAGGTCTACAGGAAGCGGACTACAATGCAAAAGGGACTACAATGCAGCTCATTGTTGGTAAACAAAACCAAAACACATGTAAAAAGATAGCCGGAAGAAGTGGCTCAAATACTGTACAAGTTCTGATAGATATGGTCAGGATTTGACGCAGTTCCATGTTTTGCTCTTATGAGGTAGAAACAAAAGTTTTCCAGCACTAACCAATAGATGAGAGTTTTCTTCTTCATTGTTTATCCTGCCCTCTCCTCTCCTCTGGTGACGATGGTAATGCATTATTCAAAAAGTTTGTTTTTACCTGAGTGGACTATTAGGAGTAAATGCACCTGAAGATTCAGTAGTTTGCTCTCTCATATTGTAATAGTGTGCTTCAAGAGTTGAAAGAAGGAGACCCTTTGGCAGAGAGTGGTAGAGTAGTATTGAGTGGGTCAGTCCACTCCATAAAAGTGATCTGAATCCATGAATGAAATCATGGTGTTGGTGGTGTTTTGCTCTACATCTGTAGTATTTGACCAAAGCATCCCACAGAAATTGTGTAAATATGTTGAATTAGGTCATAATACACCTCCTTTAAATGCTAAATGGACTTCTGATAAATGCAAAACGTCTGGACTTCTTTTGCACGAAAAAAATATTTTAAGCCAGACAATACACAACTGAGCTAATGTAGGTAAAATGTCAGAACAAGTAACTTTTTTCATGCTAGTGCTTTCCTTTTTAGTTGGTATGAATGCTGTAAAGTTTCTGGATCTGAAGACTAGTGATTCATGTCAGTAGAATTCCTTGCATTAAATTTAAATCAATCCTTTCTATATTTAAATTTTAATAATGCAAACATGAATCTCTCCTGTCACAATTTAGTAAACAGCTCAATGCTGTATTAAAGCCAGTCCAAGGTGGTATTTTTCTATGAAGCAGAAAACAACATGTTGTCATTTGGTAGAGGTTTCCCAGCCTATAATCAGACTCCGATTCATTAAAAGTGGCACACGTAATCTCCCCTGCAGCACCTATGCAGAGTTTAGTAAACATGTCTGTCTGCAATGATTGAATCCACTCAGCTTTTATAAGACAAAAAGCCTACCGGATCCCCCCTAAAACCAGGCAGCTCAAAGCATCCTTTATGAGTGAGCTGTGAGGTGAGAGTAATAGGCCTAAAGACAGTGTAGACTGTGGCTTCTCAACCTGCTACCATTGGGGCCACATACCAAAGAATCTCATTGGGCAGGGCTGAATAAATCTCCCTCCACGGCTGATTAATTGAATCCAATAGCTGGGGTGTCATGAGGAGGAGAGAGGAGGATGAGAGAAAGCTGGGTGCTGTCAGATGAAGAGTGGGATAGGAGCTGGGGGTCACGTACAGGATACATCACTCCAAACAGTCGTATTAAAAAGAAGGCAGTCCCTTTTTTCACTGCTCAGATTTTACATGTCGGGAAATACTGAAGAATCATCTGTTTCTTACACACTATAAAAATTTGGTAAACACAACCCTGTGCAATAACTCACTTAAAAATAAAAAAGTAAAAAAAAATGCAGAAGCACACTGTGGTAAAACTAAGTACACCCCAGTAAAGCAATGACTTTTGGAAGCACCTTTACACAAATAATTGTGAAGGAATTTTGGTTTGCGCTTCTTCACCATGTTACTTCATTACACTGAGGTTTTTAGCATTTGTTTATGTACAGTTTTATTACAGCATTTCAATGTTGACTCTGATTGGGTCATTACAAAACCTTGATTCTTTTATTTTTCGGCTATTCTGTTGTAAATTTGCAGCAGTATTTGCTTTTTTACATTTGAATGACCAGACTTTGGTTAAAGACAGATTTTGTGGCGACAAAACAAGCCCAAATCATTGCTCCTCCACCACCATGCTTAACAGTTGGTATGAGATGTTGATATGTGTTGACGTGCTGCGTTTTGTTTTCACCAAATTTCCTGCTGTGCATTGTGACCAAACATCTTTACTGGGCACTGGGCAGTTCTAAGGGTTATTTCAGAAGAAATCTGGGAAATCAGGAATTCTTACCTGGTAATCCTACAAACAAGTAGTATGAATTCAGTTTACAGATAGATAAAAATCTTTGAATTGAAAGAGGATGTAATCTCTTATACAATGGTATATTGAGAGTCTTTATTTTATTTATCTTTAATTTATCTGCATTCACCAATGCTACAGTCATTGTCATATCACTCATTCTATAGGTGTCATGTGTACACATCCTAAGAAATCCCACAACCACAAAGTGAAATAAAACATCGCAATGACAAGCAGCAGTATATCAAGATGTGATAAAAGATTAGAGTCTGAAAACAATCGCAACATAACAAAATCTCAAAGAGCTTGTTAGCAAATACCTGTATGATCTAATCCCCCTTCGAGTCAACACATCTTTCACTTCTAAAGGTAGATAATATATGACTGTGAACAATACTACTTACGCTGCTCTTGCTTTGTATGTGAAATAAAAAATTAAAATAAAAAGAAGAAAAAAACAAGTACTTTATAAGTGTCAGAAGATCAGATCATACACAGATCTAAAAGCATGGGAAGAGTAGCTTTCTGGTAAGATGACAGCTGATGTATAGCCAGCACAGTGATGCACCCACAAGTACGTGATGAGTCTTGACAGCCATCTAAAACACAGCTGAATACAGTCAAAGTATTGGAGGACCTTTAATACTAAAAAATGATGTGGCATCCCGAAGCTCTGTAGCATGTCACACATTTTGCTTTCTCGCTTTCTGTAAATAAAACCATCAGCAACAATTTAGTTGGAGACGTGTTTGCCCCATCATCTCCTTTCTCCTATCTGGCCTTTGGAACAGGTGCAAACACAGTTTCCTTTAGACATGATTTTACATGAACCTGTTACTTAAAAAAAAAAAAAAAAACGTTATATTTTGCTTGTACATTTCCCTGAATTGAAATTGATAAAGCTTTATAATCAAAAACAATGTTCTGGATATCAGATATGTGTCTGATTCTCCTGAATGAAACCTGTAACCTCTGTTATTGGTTAGTAGTTCCATACATTTAGCAAGTAAAGACAGCTTGTCATGATCTGTGGGTTTTTAGTCTTGTCATTCCGAGTTCTTTGTTTTATTTTTCAGTTTTTTCCCCTTGTGTATTCTGTTTTGCTTTCTGCTTCCTGTCATTATTGCACCTGGTTTGATTAGGTAACTCACTTTATTTGTATCTTGTTAGCTGTCCTCAGTGTATTTGAACCCACTGGTTTAAGTTTCTCCTGGCCAGATCATCGTCATTGCCTAGTCCCTTTGTCTTTGTAGTTTTTCTATCAGTCTAGTCTGTTTCTTTATTTTTTCATTTTAGTTTGTGTTCCAGAGGACTGCTGTAGCAGTACCATTTGTTTTTGGACAAATAAACATCCAATGCCTTCATCAGCCTTCCTCTTTTCACATTTTGAGTCTTGTCTCAATACCACGCCCTGACATAACTACCCTCTTACTCTTACACATGTCTAAGATCTCTCTCTGATAAGAAGCTGTTCTTGGGGAGTTGAAATCTGATCTGAGATCTTCACTGAAGTATTATTTTGGTATCAAAGACCAAACATAAACTAGAGTGAGCTTGTTTCAATCATAACTGTTCCAAGTCCCTTGTTAAAAGGTCAATTGGTTACAGAGGGCAATGGCCAAATCCCAGATGTACAAATGCTCCATACACTGTTTAACAGTGAAAGTAAAATTCTAACACAAAACCACAATATGTTGAACCTAAACACTACTATTGCATTATTTACAATCCCATCCAGTTCCCTACCTTTAGAAAATTCTTCATTTTGAGGAAGTTGATGCAAAAACCTTTAGAATAGTCCAAAAAAGCCCAGAGACAGACTGACTCTTCTCCATCTCTGAGACAATTATAGCAACAAACTTACCAGGCTGGAATCCTCAAATACCTTCCCTGGGTAAAGAAGGAGTGGGGGGGCTGCATGTGCAGACATCTTTGTCAGAAAGAAAGGTGGGGGTGAGGGCGAGGAGGGGTGTGGCTAGAGCAGAGGTTAAATGTTTGAAATTTTAAGTCAGAAATCAATCTTTCCTGTTGTAAGTGAAAAGTGAAGTTTCATTCCAGGGATAACCACTGACTGTGGATGTAATCTGCATGTAAGATCCTGGTAAAATCCGTAAACATGATTTATTTTTGATAAGCAGCTCTATAGCACGCAGAGGCAAAATCTGTTTTTGACAGACTCCTCTGCTGTCCATTTTCTGAGAGTTTTGGATGACAGCACCCTGTCAAAGCATTGTGAAGATAATCTCCCGATCCAATTCAGAAATAGGCTGTTCTCTGATTAAACAATGGTATTACGTGAGCTCAAATGGACGAGAGAGATGGGAAGAGGCAGACAGAAACAGAGACGGACACTGAGAGCTCTGAGAGGAAGACGGAGTGGCAGATAAGAGAGTCAGAGAGACAGAGGGGCGAGGGGCAGCGATGGCCGATGTGTGTCATCAGGCAGGCAGGTCTAGTAGGAGCTGCTGTAGCCATGTGCACCCACCCAACCCCTGCCCCCAACCCTCTTGCTTGTTCACTCATTTGCTTAACAAGTTCATTTGTGCATAGGCCTTCATCGGGGTATGGCAGTCAAGTGATGCGCGAGACTGGCCCCGGGAGCTGTTGGCCCTTGCAAGCTGTTCACCTGCATCCTACTCACCCCCCTGCACAACCCTCCTGTGCAAGAGCATAAACATGGCATCCAATAATGCCAGCAGTGTGATCAAATGGTGTGTGAATACAGGGTTCAAGCTGCAGTATTTCCACAACATCAGCTGCGGAGCTAAAATTCAAGTCGTTCCTTTGACTTGTGTTGCTTGTAGATTAAAAGATCAGTTTAAAAACAGACAGTCCACAGAAGCTGCTTTGATAATCGGCCGCTTTATAACTTATTGTTCCAACTCCCGATGTACCTATGTGGAAAAAAAAGCCAAACATATTCTGTAATTTGCTGCATTTCTTTGACTTATGTTGGTAAACACATGAAACAGCATCTTTCTGTCTTTTAGAGGGCAGCAGAAGCCTTTTGCCATGTTGGATTCAGTCAGCTGGAAGTTAGAGGACGATGATGAAGTGCCTAAGAACCCTGAGGTTGTGTAATTATGAAGTGCATGACATCTGCAGCACCATCAGTCATGTTTTTACTGTAAAACATTTACTTATCCTGCAAATTACATTAAGGGGACCTCAAGGACATTTAAAACGGAGTAACTTTGGGGTTTAAATATTAAATGACAGTAAATCTGAAAACAATAATATCTTTGCACACATGGCTCCCTGCACAGGTATTAAAGCATTTAAAACATATTAAATGTGGCCTTTATTCACACACAAATTATGTAAAAATAAAGATGCTGTAAGGAAAAGAACTGAATAATAATAATAAAAAAAAGATCATCATCTAAATGCTTTATTCATTTTACAATCTTTTCTTAAAATATGTGCCGGATTTCTCAAATTCATATATATATATATATATATATATATATATATATATATATTTATTTTTTTTTTTTTACTATAACATTTTGATTTAATTATTTTTAGGAAGTAATTAATAATTCTTAATGTTCGGCAATTTATATAAGAATCCAAAAACTAATTCTATTTTTTTGGGGGGGTATTTTACCAGCTAACATCTCTTTCACTTAAAACAGATAATCAGTTAAATGAAAAAAATTATAGATAGATCTTTTAAAAATCTATTAAAAAAATATTTAAAAATCTATTTCGGTCCAAGATAGGTTTTGAGTTTTCTCTCTGGGACAAATTGTTTTAAAAAAGGACATAGTGTGAGGTTGAATTATTGACCTTTATCTTCAGTAACTGCCTTGTTCTCCGCTTTTGAAATACCAAAAAAATGTGCATCAAACCATCAAACTAAATCACCGATCATTCTTCATTCCTCTTGTTTGCCTGTTTCAGCCCTCTCCACAGAGCTGCTGTTAACAAACATCATCTCCACGGAGTTGCCCTCAATCCTTGTACTGCACAGCTAGTTTGCTGTTTCAACAAGCGCGTGCACACGGGCACAAACACACACACGCAGGCTCAATAAGCACTATCGGCCTTAAACCCCCCTCATGTTTCCTTGCTAACACGGTGAGCACGCTGCCTCAATGAGCCTCATCATCAGCTCTTTTCTCCCCTGGTCTTTGCTTCCTACAAATACATGACAAAGCTGATGAATAAGCCTCATCAGCCTTTTCTCCTCACCCAGTTTCCGAGTTTTTCTTAAACTTTCCATTCTTTCTAAAACTTGCAGCACAATGAAATGCAAATATGGAGCATGCAGGTTAGAACATTTTATCACTTATAACTGCTGAAGAACGTGGGTTGTTACAAGAATGCCGTTATTTCAGTTTATTTATGCTTTGCTCTTTATATCACACACCATCCATTTAAATATAGTTTATTTAATAATGCGCCATATTTCATGTAGCTATAGTGATACGAGTGTGCTCTGAGTTATGAGTACCCTGAATTGTTTGTGCTGAATTGTAACTATTTGCTATGAGTCTAAAGGTCTATCATTATAATCAATGAATGCTAGAAGATGACACTTGACTTAATAGATCAAGCACCAATGTTTCTAAGTGAATGAACAGAATTATAATCTTTTCTCTTTTCATTCTCTTCTTTTATATCTTGAATGTAGAAACCCAGCAACAATAATTTTTCTAGCATGAGCATGTTCTTACGTCAGATGATAGCTAGCAGAGCCTTGGTCAACAAAATGTGATCAACAAGGGATGAAAAGACTTCACTGACAGAAAAACTATGAATATAAATTCAGATGCTCTGAAACATGAACTTTTTACATCATTTTTGCATTGTATTTTGGATTCTCAATTTCATCTGCTAAAGGGTTTAATGTTTAAGGTAAGAAAATGTGTATTTCCTTTTGGATAAATGAAAGCTTCACTGCAGCAACAGAAAAGGGAAATTTGAGCAGTTTTCCTGTCCAATTTTAGTGTTTGTCTGTGTTGTGGTTATTTTTATTAAAAAACACCATTTAAAGGCATATGAACCACCATGCATAATGTTGTACATTAAACAGATTACCATCAAATTCAACCAGTGCTGGTTAAATACAACCATGAAGCTTTCACTGTATTGCATTGAGAACATTTAACACATGCACAGCATTCATCATTAATGATGGCGAGACATGGAGGTGTCTACAGGCAAAACAGAAAAAGATGACTGGCTCTCTGCGTGGATTTGAGGGCATCACACCTGTGGGAGATGAGGGTGCTGTAACACCCACAGTTTACTGGTGAGAGGGTTAAACACCTGCACTTTTCCCGTATTTTTTTTTTAAATAAACTTTTCACATATTTTGCATAAATGTCACTGCGCTGGCCGTCTGCACTCTGCCCAGCACTGCAGCCTCCTCCTCTCCCCCTCCCTCACCAGTTTTGAATCATCTGCACGTCTTTTAGATGCGCAGAGGGTTGACACAGCGCTAGTCTGGTCTGCTGACAACAACGTTTCTTCTGCTAGTTACTGTGATTTTAAACACGAATTGTTGTTCACAATTTAGCACTTTTAATGGGAGAAAAGAGGATTTTTCCCGTGACGCATTGATAGGACGTTTACTACATTCTTTGAGATTTTATTGTGTCAGGGATGCAGGAGGCGTAATGTGTCTTTCTGAGAATGCACATTATCATGATCTATTGCACCACCATTGTTGTCTGAAACTGATGCCAGAACTCTAAACTCTGCACTGCCCTCTAGTGGACGTACTGACTAACAACCTTGCCAATGTAAAGGACACAAGGGAGTATGTGGGCATTGACCTTTGACAACCTTTGACACATATGTACCTATTTACATACATAAGTGAAGCATAAATGCTTACCAGAGGAGAAAAATATCCATTGTCTTTCCCCTTTTTCTTAATATTTTCTTTAAGGCAAGTAATGTTTTTTTGCACGTTCCAAACCTACCTCCTGCTTTCCTTTTATGTTTAAACCATGACATAAGCTGCATTTACTGATGCATGATAATGTGCATTACTGAGATCTTTTCATTTTATTTTTATGGAGGGGGTTGGTGGTGTTAGTGTATCACACATCTTTGTATTGGGCCTACATTTTTAGTAATTGGTTAAAGGTAATATTACTGCATGAGGCTTCTATATAATAACACTGGCAGGAAATGCTGAATACATCTATTCAGCATGTTCCAACATCCTGCATAGATATCATTGCACTCATATCAACCTAAATGAATACAAGATTTACAACAAAGAGGGAATTAACTTTGCATCATAACAGCAATCACAGCATAGATGGATGTTTGACATACAGTCATATCTTTACTAAAAAAGTTTGCAAGTGAGTGAATAAAATCTAACAAAGTCTAAAATAACCTCAACTATCTGTATATTTAAAAGTTGGAATTTATATCAGAAAGGCATAAGGAGTGAAAAGGACCCTCAGACCTATTTCCCACAGTATTAAAGCGTAGCACCTTACAAGCCTGAATGTGAAGTAGCTTAGTGCCACTTTCACACAGAAAGGCAAATCTGAACTCACCACAATGGTCCTGTTAGTTCTGGTTTGCAATGAGGAGTTCCAGGAACCAGAATTAATGGGTGGTGTGGTACAGTTAAAAGTCAAGGGGTCCTAAAAGAAGTTTTTCAGTGACGATTATCTTGATACAGATTGTTGGAATTTTAGGAACTCATGGTGTGTTCACATACAAATATCTTCAAGTTTCCTTCTGCCTGTCTGTGTATGCTTTTTTTATTTATATATTTATTATATTTTTTATAATTGAATTAAAATTAGGACTAAATAGGCTCATGCACAGTTATAATTACTAATATTGGAATATATCCATGTCAATTCACATCTCAATTGACACACACAAGAACAGAAAATGCTACCAGTTGCCACTGTAGGCTTTGGGCTGTTCGCTCTTGCCATGACCCCATCATTCTTTAATGGAGTATTTTTGCCTGAGGAGGGAAACTCAAGCAGGGTTACTGACCACAGTATGACCTTCACAGTTATGTGTTTTACTCACAGCCCCTAAAATACTAAGTAAAACTTAATAAAACTAATGAACCCAGCGATCAAATACAATCCTTAAGCCTTTTGAATTACCTCAAAGTGATAATGAAAGAGCTTGTGAAGCTTGTACATAAAGCAGCTTTAACTTTAGCTAATGCATGGTTTACCTAAATTTTTGTCGTGTTTTACGGCAGAGGGAAAATCATAAAATCCAGACTGTTTCCTACTATATTTTATGATTAATTATAGTATTTACAGAATACTATCAGGACAGGAGATAAAAAGTTTTACAAAATGAACAGAGCATAAACACATGAACAAACAACTCAATTCTGAATGACCTCAAGGTCTGACCCCTTTAACCCAAGTCAAAGTCTGTCTCGGTTTTCCCTGTTGCTGCCAGCTGTTGTCTGAAATCCTGACATTTTTAACATCTCTAAGGTATGAGACACATTCTGAAAAGGAGCTCTTCAGTTTCTTATTTCAGTTACTTGGCTGCCTTGAACCATCCATGCATGCATTCATGTATCCATTCATCCTCTATACCAGTACATCCCGTTCAGAGTTGTGGTCGGCTGAAGCCTTCGCCAGCTGTAACGAGGCAAAAGGAAGGGAGCACCATGAAGAAGCTGCCAGTCAGTTACAGCAGCTTTTCTCAATCCTGGTCCTCAGGACTCACTGCCTACATGTTTTAGATGTTTTCCTACACCAACACATCTGATTCAGATTATTGGACAGTCTCATTAAGTTATCTGGAAGCCTGTTAACAAACTATTTTTTTTTTTAAAAAAAGAACCACTGTGTTAAAGCATTGGTTCTCAAACCTGGGGTCGGGACCCCTATGGGGGTCACAATATAATTTAATGGGGTTACCAGATAATTGTACAAGATATACAGCCTACATTTATCAAAAAAAAAAAAAAGAGAATTTTTACCAGGGCTCATGGTTAAACAATTAATGAAGAGATAAATGTTTGAAAATAGCTCTTTAATTTTTAAACATATTAAACAACAAAGTTAGTACACATGCCATATAAAAAATCTGAATTTGACATTATCTCCACCAGAGAAGCTGATTGTGGGCCTGTAGGTGCCTTGTCACAGTGGAGAGCCACTGAAAACCTCTTTATCTTCATTTATGAAGCAAGAACATTTTTCTTGTTCTGGAGGCCACGAGAACAAAATGACGTCAGTTTGCTTTCGCGGACGTGAATGGGGACAGTTTTTGACACATTAGCTGAGCAGCACTTTCTTCTTGTGGGGATCCGAGAAGTATTGTGTGATTTATCAGATGTTTGAGGTGGGCATTGGTAATGCGGAAAAGAATGAAGCGGAAAGCTGTGGCGTCCGTATTTCCCATGATGAGCGGATAAACGGATAGTTTTAATGAACAGCTGATCAAAGTTGTGAGAAAGTACGTAAGTGTAAATAGCATGTGTGCTTTAAAGACACGGCCACCTCCACGTGCATCCCCACCCCATCGCAAAAGAAGCTTCTCGTGGAGTATGAAATGACTGGACCAATACAAACTTTTTTGCTGTTCTTTCGGCCTCGAGAGCAAGAACAAAGTTCTCGCTTCTTGCTGAGTATGTAACAAGCTTAAGCCGTTGCGTGGGCTGTGGGGGTCGCAAATACCAACTTATGTTATCTTGGGGGTTGTGGCTGAAAATGTTTGAGAACCACTGAAACGTCTAAACGTCTTGCTTTGTCACCGAACATTAACAGCATTTTCTGGTAGAGTACATTGAAAGGGCGGCTTTTTAACAGTAGTACATTTGATCTTTTAAATTTTATCCAACTTTCTTTCATTTCTCTGGCATATGGACATGAGCGTAATCTGTGTTTGTCTTAACTATCAACAGCGACCACTACACCATAAGAACAGCAGACATAACAATCTGCTAGATGAGCTGCATGATTATAGCTTGCTCTATCTGGTGCTTTATGTTGACTGATGGATTAGGTCACACAGGGGATTTTATAACCATCATGCAATAAAGCATAAATGTAGCAAGATGTGCTAAATTGCTCTTGTTAATTCTGCCTTCTGATGACAAGTTATAGGGAGCAGTAATTATCTGCTGTTTCATTTTATAACTCTCCTTTAACACGATAGACAAGAAGCTGAAATTATTCAGTAACATTTCATTTATATGGTAGAAATGCACAACAAAAACTCATTTCTGGGCACTTTGAACACACAGAAATCCAATTATTATGTTCTAAAAAGTTTTTCCTTAACCCAAGAATAGTCTTAATTCAAGAAAACACAGCCTCTAGACAGTAGGGGTGTAACAGTACATTAATGTACTTTTAATACATCAATTCAATTATCAATGATACAATTTAATTGATCCAATTGATAAAATATGAATAAATTATTTAAATCTGCATGTTATATTAAGCGCTGGCTACTGAATCTAATCCAATCAAAGTCGAGGCAGAATTTCTGATACAAATACTGTATCACCATTTACTGAATCTATATAATATCATGCTCAACTTCTTATTTGCACCCCCACTAGAAAGGGCTAATTCAACCATCTCTCAACTTTAGACTCGAGTCGCACTTAGGTCCCATTTCCAGTGAGTTGAGAGTCAACTTGGACTTGTACTCAAAAGACTTGAGACTTGACTCGGACTCAAGATTTGAGACTTGTGTACAATAATATATATATTTTTTATGATCTTCTCTTTGTCTGATCTCCTGTCTGCTGTCATTTCTCCAGACGTAATACTGACGTAAAATCACACAGATACGCCTGCAGTACACGTGCAATCCATCAAAACATTGACAGTACTGGTGAAAGCAAGCAGCTGTTGCTACAGCGCCATCGTAACCTTTGGGTATTAAAAACCGAACAAAAAGGGACCAATATAAAAGCAGCAAACTGGAACATCTGTGGTATAAAAATCCAAGATGCTGCTGGATCCACCACAACCTCTTCATCCACCAAGAGGTTAGTCACTGTTATATAAAAGCTAATGTTAGCATCTATGTTAGCAAGGAGCACTCTCCCTTCAAATGTTATGATGCAACAAGCCACAGTAGTGTAAACACTAGCTTGTTACTACCTTTGTACTAAAATAATGTTAACTTCATCAGACTGGCTCCACTGAATGTTTTCAGAAGGAGAATGATAAATTTACTGAAGACAGTTTCCATAAACTGTGACTTTACTATGATGGAGTTAAACTGGGGCCAAACTGGGATTAGACCTACTGTAAACAACGTGGCGTTACTGGGTCTGTTTATTAGAAAAGTACAGCTGTTGCTGATTTAGGAATGTAAGGAATATTTACAGGGCCTGCAAGTATTTTATCTAAATAAATGAAAAGATTGAGTTTTTTATTTTTACTCAATTTTAAAAAGTTTGAAATGATTATTTTCTGTACTCATCTTGGAGTTATTTCAAACCCTTTAAAAAAATTAAGACTTTCACACAACATGTTGAGCCACTGTCCTGCGTATTTTACCTCATTTTTACTGCTGCTATAGACTTGAGTCAAATTATTAATGGATCATTAAGAGGCTTGGTTGCAAAACTTGGCAACAAGCTGTTATTTGGATCAGGTGTGTTTCAGCAGGTAAATGTTTAAATACTGCAGGACAGTTTGTGATCCTGCACAAAAGTTCATCATGTTGGCCCACCTCTACATTCAGGAAAAAAAAACATGCTATAAATGCAGTTTTAGTATTTTTAATTTTTTCTGTGGGTCGAGATAGATTTTGGTTTACATTAAAAACTCTTAGATAAATTATGTTAAGAGCATTTTTACTAATCTGAATACATTTCCATGCTCATCTACAGGTTTTCCGAATTCAGTAAAGCAAGAAAATCATCCAGAGCATTTGCCAGTTTAAGCTATAGATTAGTACTGTTAAATGCTGGCAGACGAAGGCTGAGTAGGGATTTCACATTCCTTGGATATTATAATGAAGTCTTCTAAGCAGACCAGACTACAGGCGTTGCAAAGCAGATTTCTCATTACAACTGAAAGTGACTTGTGACTTAACTTGGACTTGAAAAAAAGAACTGGTGAAAATGGTTGATTTAACATTTAAATATATAGTATCAATGGTGAAATGGTCAAAACTTGAAAGAGTAATGGGATAACAAACACTTACTTCTGGCACTACATACTCAAACCAAGTGGTAGCGATGGCTCATGCAGGTTAACCTTCACACATTTGTAATAAGATTCATTATAACTGAAAAAAGTGTTGTACCAAACAGTTGAGCAGGCAGTAAAGGGTTAAAATAGCAAAACACATTACTATAAATAATGGACTTTTACTACCATGTTAGCAAGAAACGTTCAGAACATAAGTCATTAATACAATACACCATACATCATACCTTCTTCTGTTGATGATTTAAGTCAATACGGGGACAATTTTACGTTACAATCTTACATACGGCCCGTTAAAGAAAGTATTAATTAGTGAGATCTAAACTTTTCCTCTTTTTAACCTTTAACAATAACAAGTTGCCTTTTGGTTAGCTAGCTGTCTTTTTGTTAAGCTAGCTGCTTGGTTAAATTTAGCTTGATATTTAATGCAAATTTACTCTTTTATAAGAAAGCTAATAAGCACAAAGATATTTAAAGGCCTATAGTTTGTTTTTTCTCTTAGTGAAGTTGTATGTAGCATTTTCAGTTTGGTGAATCAGGAAGTATTTCTTGAGTGGTGAACTAAGCTAATAGCTACTCATTATGGAGCAAGCAAAAAAGCTATTTTTCCCTCCAACTTAAACAACTTTAACTTTAAAAACTTCCACATTGATTAAAGCAAAGTATGTTATGGACCGTTACACCAAATCACTTTAATGTCAGACATTTACATGGGCCGTGGACCCTGTTACAACATGAATGTTCTGCATTAAACAAAATGTAAAGACAGCAAAAATAACTGATGTAACAGTAGCTGTTTCATCGTAGTCGTTTGCTTGGCTTGGTTGTTATTCTGATTCTGATTCTTAAAACACGCTGATTGCAGGTAAGACACTTGAAACAACATAACCTTCAAAAGAAGATCTAAATCAACTATAATACTCAAGAAATATCTCAGGGAAAAATTTTTTAAAGTATTAGCAGTACCCTACTGAAATCCAAGGGGTGAATTCGGCAACTTAGAGTTAGAGAGAGAGAATTAGAGATGTAAACTCTGCTAAAAGACTTCAATCAAACCTGCTTTTTTAATGCCAAAGATTTATGTGAAGAAGCTTGAGTTTGAATATGCACATATGAAGTCAATGACATTTCCTTCCACTTCTCCATCCCTTTCATCAGTATCCCAGCTCTTCTCTCAGTAAACTCATCAGTTGACCTCTCCACTCACACATCCTTAATTCCTTTGTTCATCCACATGATGCACATGTCATCTGTTTGCTATGTTTTGTGTAGTATGAGTGAATGTTTTTGTAAAGCAGCTGTGAGCCCGGAAGCCAAACTTAGTGAAGTCAGAAGCAGACCTAAGGTTGGAGCCACCACAGGGAGATGGACAAGAGGCACAAATATGCATGTTCACACATTAACACACACATTTTCTAAATCTATTTCTGTCTCTTTTCCACATGTGTCTGTTCCCTTGCTTACAAAACCTTGGCGCAGCGAGTAAACACAGCTACTTTGCACTTCCGCTCCATAAACTGCAACACCTGCCCCCAGATGGGTATTGTGGGTGTGTGTGTGTGTGTGTGTGGAAAGGGGGGCTCTGCTGGCTTCCAACACCAGATGTAATGTACTGAACTGTATATTAGCAGCTACGTAAACCTTTTGTATGATGACCGTGGATGTTTCACAGCTGATTCCATTTAAATAAGTTTCACAGCACTTTTCTTGCTGTTTGTGATGTTTAAACTAAACAGTTATTCTGGGAAAACGTATAAAGTTCTTCACTGAAACCATAACAACTTGTAGGGCAGACGGGCTAAATTTATATCAATGCACGGCTATAGATAAACAGGTAGGTATTGGGAGTGCAGCAAATCTCTGGATGAATGCCTATACGGTGAAAAGATTAGTACTTTTCTTCACAACCATCTCCTAAGCATCTTTGACACCAATAGCAGTTTGAGTTAGTTTTCAGATGTCGCAATCAGAAATAACCTGATCTCACCTACTGTATGTAGTCAGTAAAACATTGACTGACTGAATAAATTAGATTATTAAACATTAGATAATTATTAGAATAATTAGACTACATGAAGACAGAGCTTTTGTCTGGGTATGGATATGGTATCATCTAATCTTTTCTTTCTGTAAAAGGATGTCAAAGCCAGTCACCAGTGTTCACTTTGCAATTTCCATATCCGTCTGAACTTCTTATTATTCCAATTACTATCCAAGCATGCCTTGAAATCACACACATGACCTCAGACGATTGTCCCAACATGGCAGGGTCATTTTACCGCTGTGAGAAAAGACGTCAGCCATGTAATGACAACGGAAATGGGGAAAAACAAGGTTTTGATCAGAGCTAGGCAACCAAACTACTTGTGAAAGAGGAAACTGGGTGATTTAGGATGTTTTTGAAGATAGTGAAAGAGTTGTTATTCCAAGTGTGCTGAAAACAACTCTCTTGAAAACCCAAAGCAGACTTTACTGCTTCGAATCATCCCTCCCTGCCTACCTGTAGAAAAGGATTAAATACAGTGTAGTCTGATGTTCTGTTGGCTTGACAATTATCTGTGAAAAAATCGTGCGTGCACGGGTATAAGCAATCAGCTCAATTAGCTCAGTCTGATTCAATAATACAGACATTGTGAGATATTTCTCCTTATTACACCCAGCATCACTTAGGAAATGTTAGAAGAAAGAGAAAAACGTGCACAATAATATTACAAGTACAGATTTAATTTTCTTTTTGCCCTTTCTTGTACAACCAAGTCACAGTGGAGCAGCAATTAAAGACTGTATCTTGTATAAACAGTGGACAAATTGTAAGAAAAAAACTACTGGAATAAAATTAAACGCTCAGTTCAAGGAATCTCATGTAAAAATCTGTGTACTCTCGTTTTTTTTAAATCAGCAAACCTCTGAGCTGCAACCTACAGGTTGAAAATGCTCTTGCTTGCTTGCCCTTCAAATCCACTTTAACATCTTTCCACTTGACAACACTTTACCAGATCTCTTTCATTGCACCCTGGGATTTGTGCCACCCAAGACAATTGTTATTGGTTTATAAATATACTAACAAATTGAGGTGTTTTTCCAGAATATATCCCAGAAAATTAGGCTGTCCATATCAGACTATTCTCCAGATCTGGCTAAGAGAGACTAGACAGGACAGCTCTACCTCATTCAAAAACTGGTCCAACTTTAGCATTTAAGGCAACTCCAGTTTAGCTATGTTCTCTCAGCACTGTGACTTCAACAGTATCTACAGTTTCTGAGATTATTTAAACTTTTCACTTAAATTTTCACAAAATAGATGCTTTTAAGTCCTGCTAATTAACATCCATTTTATAAATTCAACAGAAGTAGAGAAGAGCTTCCCCACACAACTAAATTCAAAACTAAACTAAATACAACTTAGAAATTCCTTCAATGACGGTAGATTCAGCTTGTTCAGCTGTGTGAGTTTCCGTGACGACCGTGACACTATCGGCAGGAGAAATCCTCCATCTGCTCCTCACCGGAGCAAGATCCATGCACCTGCATGAGAGCTTTTTGAAAATGCTCATATGTTTTGTCTGATTTTCAGCTGGTTGAAGTGTTTTCCAAAGCGTGTGCCCTGTCCTCTGATGGAAACCTGTGTATGCGTGCATGTGTCTGTGTGTGGGTGCTCACTGCCGTCAACACGGAGAGCAGGCACAGCTATGACATGCCGTCATGTAAGTCAGATAAATAGCACCAGACTGTTTACTTTTTGATAAAAGGATTAAATTTAAACCTGTTCTAGAGGAAATATAACTTTAATGACCATGTTGGATTATTTGAAAGTACATATGTGTGTGGTGACTTCACTTCCTGCTGTGGAATGTGGCAGTGACCGCAGTCTTAGCATTAGCTGCTAATATGAGAGTCCGTGGTCCTAGTGTTAGCTGCTAATGTGAGCGGTAATACGCTGCAAAATACTTTACAGGTTAATGTAATCCACACTGGTGAATGAAAACATCTGAATGTGACATGATCTCAGAAAGAGAAGCTGATTTTGGACGGAAATGACACAGGAAACCAGTTGTGTATGTATATGCTAAGATCTTGTTGAGTCTCGGTAAGTCATATGGGAGTGGGGTCACGTTTCCAGAAGAGAGGCACATAAAAAAATCGATGTCCAAGTTTTATAAATCAATATTGAATTTATTTAATTTGAATCAATTCAAATTGATAAATCAGTCTTTTAAACCCAGCCCTAATGAGGATATTACCATTGTTTTGGGCAGACATGAGCCACTGGACATCTGGTACTTCATATAACTTGAAGGAGATGTTGAAGAAGAGATCCTGTCTGAATAGAATAAGTGGTAATATCGGGATGGCAAATTAAACAGGATCTTTGGGCTCATAAATGAATTATTTTTCCATAAATATGATTTGTATAAGGTAAAAAGACACATTTCTATTTCCATGTTTGATCTCTGTCATATTTGAACTCAATGTCTGCACACTGTTATAAAGCTCTCTAAAGAGAGAAAACCTTCAAATAGAAATCAAGGTAGATTTAGCTCACCATTCGAATGTAGACATAAAGTTGCCTCGATTAAAAATTTTTAACTTATTTTCACTGTTTATGATTAATATAAATGGTATTTTTTTATGTTAATTAACCTCTAAAGAGGGATATATTTGTAAGGCATATTCATAGGAAAGATTTTATATGTTATTTATTACTGATTACAAGAAAAAAAACAAACTCTCAAACTATACTACTGAACTTTGGAGGCTAACTATACTGTATACACATAAATTTAAACGATAGTCGTCACATACGACTGCCGGAACAGTCAGTGATTAGACAAGTTAGACTCGACTCTGTAGCGTGCCCGCTGGTTCTGAAGCGAGTGTATAATTTGACAGCAGATCAGAAAGAGGATGAGTCTGTAATTATGAAGAAAAATTTGGACACGCATGCACAGGCAGCACTATTTGTAGAAGAAAAAAGAAGAAAAAGCTGTCAGTTAAAGGTTTGGGAGAAATATGTTGTATGGCTGTTAACAAATCTAAACAGTCCAGATATGTAGGATTAGCACACATATGCACACACACACACAAGCTCCCACATGCACATAATCTGAAACTCTAAATAACTTCCACCCTTCACCTACAAGAACCATCCATTTCTGAGATTTGTGAGTGAAAGAATTGAGCATCTGCTGTGTTGGTCATTTGAGGAGCATAAAAACAAACAAACATTTGCGTACATCCCTGTAGATGTGTGTTTTTATGTGTGTCTCCCCAGAAAACTATAGTGAGCTGACTCAGCCTTGACAGTTGCAAACGGAATCAGGAGACAAGGACTTGGCAAATAACGTATGCCGGCTGCAAGGTCGGATGCACACACACACACACACACAAACACACACACAACTTTTATTGTCTTTAACCGGCTACAATGGAAATAACTGTATATCTTATCTTGAACAGATCAGAGGATTTAATTGCTTCAGTGAGTCGTCGGTTCATAAAGGACAGCAGAGCGAGGGATGCATGTGCCAAAGTGTGCAATTAACGCTGCTTGTGGAAGGGGATGGGTGGGCAGCTGGTGGTGGTGGGTGGGGGTTGGAAGGGGGCATAAATATCATCCTTTTCTGGAGACTTCTACTTTTCTCCTCTGTCACTCTCTTTCACACACACGGCAGACCAGCCCACTTCCTTACCAACTCCATCTCTCGCAGCACTGCCCGGACTTCCCACTGCAATTACTTCTAAAACTTTTCAGGGCCGCCACACGTGGTCAGGTTTTTAAAGAGCTGTGTCCCCCTCCTCACGTGGCGTGGGGGGTATTGAGTCGTCACCGACCCCCTGAATGATCACCGAAAAATAAGGCGGCGTAGACAATAGCTCGTCTTGATGAATTCAATTCTTTCAGGACCCTGTACCGTTGTCCAGGCAGCTCCGAGCAAAACAATCGTTGCTTTGATAGTCCAAGAAACACACACTCACTCCGTCGCTCTTAGAAACCCCCCCCCCCCACCCCCCTTAACTACTTCCGAATTAGGATCTAAAGATGATATACATCTCACCGGAACTTGGGATTCTGTTCAGTCTTTTTCCCTTTTTTCCAAGCCTCTTTTCTATGACTTCAGACAAAGAAAAGCTTCTTTCTGCTTTAATCGATGTCAGGTGCAACAAATTCAGAAGAAGCAACAACATCTGTTTTGCTTCCTTGTGAGTAAAAACATCAACATGAAATAAATTAAAAAACAATATGATGGCTTGGACTGACCTGGTCTGCGGTGGAAGCGGCAATGGTGTTCGACTCGGACATGATTTGATGCTGTGACCCAGTGGTGCTTCTCTGCCGGCCACTGTGGGCTCCTTCATTCACACCTTGCCTTTCAGTTCCGCAGCGAAAGAGGGGGGAGAAAACACAGTATACCCTCCCTTTTGCCCTGGCTTGATTAATGCCTGAATTACTTTCACCTCATTTCATCTGATGGAGCTCTGCTTCCTCTCCGCCTCTCTTGCTCATTCGGCATGGTAGCCCACTCTCTTGCCTATCTCTCTTTTTCTCTCTCACCCCCCTCCCTTTCCTCTGTGATCCCAGTTCAGCCACCCCTCTCCATCCATCCATCCCTCCCTCTCTCTTCACTCTTACTTTTTACTCACCCCTCCCTCACTTTCCTCTCCCTAGTTTACTTTCTCTTTCTGTCCCCCTTTTTCTGTTGCATTTCTTCATTGCAGGATTATGATCCCACCCTCCTTTTCCTCTGCCATCCGCCTCCCACGTCACCCCCCCCCACCCCATAAAAAAGACACAGGAGAGATCCACAGTCCTTTTGCTCTACCTCCACAATGAATGGCTCGTTGTCACTCCAGCACCTAGGCTGAATACAGAGCAAGCAAGCAGGACAGAGGAGGACCCATGGTGGGGGTGATGGTGGAGGGGACAGGGGGGTGCTGAACTTCAAGTTTAGCTGGCCGGAGTAAAGTGGTGGGGGTGGGAGAGGGTATGGGGGAACCCATAGGCTCCAGCCAAGTTCTCTTTCTCGCTCCCTCACTTTTTTCCCTCAACAGATTAACACAAGGACACAAAAAAAAGTGGGAAGCCCGAAAAGTGAGGAGCCTGCAAGCCTTCCACCGGACTCCCCTTTGCCCCCCATCTCCCTCCTCCCATCCCATTTTCTCTCTGTCTCTCTTATTTCTTCCGTTTGTTTTCAGGGGTAGCTGCTGCAACTCTGCAGACCACCAACAACTTCTCTTTCAGTAGTACTTGACTCTTCCAAATCCTCGTCTGTCTCTACAACCTGACATTGCCAATGCCCCCCGCCCGCCTGCCGTGTCACACCAAGAGGCCGGCCCGAGCCAAAGCCCACCTCCTTCGCCTCATCTGCAACATGTTTGCAGAGTTACACCCTTTGAAATGCAAGCGCTTCCCTCCTGAGCCTCTGTTTTGATGCCCACATTGACGTGCTTGTTTGCCAGCATATGGCTAAAGGCTACCCACAACAAAAAGGGCATGGGGGGGGGGGGGGGCAGGAAAAAAGGTAAGAGTGCATCCACAATAGAGGAGTGATTGAGAGATCCACAAAAACATCACTCAAGCGGAAGTATGAGATGCTGTCTTTCAACAGGTCACTCAGCATTAATTCTCTGACAGGATGGGGCGCGGGTGATGTCGAAAGTTGACAAGCAACTGGCACTCGGCCTAATGGGTGTTTGATAGCTGCGGACAATGGCCGCTTGCCGCTTGAGTGGAGGCCCTCAAGTTATGTTTAACACGAGACGAGCAACACAGACAGGATGCTATTCATTTGTCTATCAATTCAAAGCAATAGAATCTCACAGGGGATGCAATAAAAGAATAATTAGCATTTACCCGCCCTATTCAGTGAGCTGAGAGGAAGTACTAAAAGCAAAGAAAACAAGTGCTCCTGTCAAACGATTGCACAAGCTGATACATGTAGAACAGACACATTATTATTTCGGAGACACTAATGGAGTTAAAAAAGAAATAATTCATCAACTGTCAACTCATCCTTTACAAAAAGAAAAAAAAAACATACATGTTTCACATGTGAAACCCATGTGAATGTCAATGTGAAACCTATATTTTCACATGTCAGCCTAAGCAAATTTCCATGTAAAACCTATACAAAACCGCAAGTGTTTCACACAGGAATTAACATGGGTTTTCCATTATATTATCATAAAAAAATGTATAAAATCACTTGTTTCACATGTGCAAAATATGTGTTACATGTGCAAATTCACATGGTTTTTCCATAAGACATTTGACACTTTTTCTATTTAAGAATAGTCATTGTTAAAGAGTTAAGAAAACAGCAGAAAATAGCAAGTTTTTAGCTTTCATAGCACAGAGCCTTTTTCTTTTTACCATTAACAGTTACATGACATATCACTTTTCCTCACTGGAGTGGAAAAAAGAAAAACAGAATCTGTTGCAGTACCTGCTCTGAGAGAACAACTTTACCTCCTTACCCTCTAATCCGAGGCTGGTTTCATGTCATGGATCAGAAAAGGACGTCAGCTTGGCTTTCTTGAAAGAAAAATCTGACACTCGGACAAGCCAGTCAGATACTAAAGCCAGCAAATACTAATGTGTTTATCTATCCATCCAATTTTTTTTATAAGTTACTGACTAATTAATTTAACAGGAGTGTCCCTATCACATTTTTTGTACTGATTTAAGCTATATATGGATGAAGTACATGCCAACACCACATTTAAGCCAAGTTTGCATTTTTTATACGGTATTCTTTAAAATATTTTTTTTCAAAAATGTATAAATAACACCACATAGCATTTGATATGTAAATGATTAAATGAAGCATTTAGTGTCATCAAGACACAGAACACAACATGTCTAGGACTTTAATGATACTTATCTCGCATTATACACATTATACCTCCACCATCATTTCACCAACATCACAAATGATTCTGTGATGTTGGTGAAAGGCAATCTTTATGCCTGCGATTAAAAGATTATCAATAATATATAAATTCAATTCAATTCAATTTTATTTATATAGAACATATAAAAACACACTTCAGTTGACCAACATGCTTCACAATAACAGCTGCAATCACACATACATATAATCACAAATATTAATAAGCCAAGGTATACTAGCATTTAAGGCTGGGCCTGACGTACAGGGGGAGGCTGTTTCATAAAGAAGGCTCAATCACCTCTGCTTTTTAGCCTAGCTTTAGGAACAGCTGACACGAGCTGGTCAGCTCACCTCAGGGCTCTGGGATGACATAAATATATCTACAGAGTTCAGAAATGGCTTCAGTAAAGTGCATCATCAACCATGTGCAAAGTACCTTACGGTTAATGACTCTGATTTAACACAGAGATCAGAGAAAAGTGCATGAGATTTGCCATGCATTTAATTTGAATGAGTAACAAAGAAACTGATGCTTCTGTACTAAACACAACTTAAAAGTATAAAAGACCTTAGAGGGAACATTGGAGGCTACATTAGAGCAGCAGAACCTCAGCACTTTACAAATAAGACTCATAGGGCATCAAACCACAGCAAACAGAACAGCAAAAATATTTTCTGCTGTTTTAGGTTAAAAATCTAGTTAACTCAGCTTCCCACCATCTATATTTGTCTTGTATTGAGATAGCATTAGGGTATCTAGTTGAAACTAATTTTTAGCAACTGAAGCTGAAACTTCTTCCTTGAATAATTAGCTCGTAACATCAAAAGCTTTACAAAGCTTTGAAAGCCTGCGATGCAAAACACAAACATCTATCAAAACGGTTGCTACAAATCAAGACTAAAGCTTCTAACATTACACAACATCAGCTTAGGTTGCTTCTGCTTTCTCAAACAAGACTGATGCTGATGTGAGTGAAGACAACATCTATTAAGCTAATGAAAGGCTTAACCAAAGAGCAAGGTGAGCAAAGTTTTCTGAAAATGACAAATGTTAAGATGATTACTGCCGGTATAAAATTATCTGTGACTTCATTTTCAGGAGTTACTGAGGCATAGCAAGCTGTGTGGCATATGATGAATCAAAATGTACAAACTGTTCACATACTTTCAAGGCTGGTACGTATTTTTTTTCTAAACCTAAGGCACTAACAGCAAAACAGTTAAAAGCTGCTATAATTCTGGTTTAATACAATGTGTACACTAGTTGTCAGAAGAGCTCAGCTTATCAGTACTGTTGTTGCCAATTCTCTTTGTCTATGTGGCATGCCACTCCTGAGAAACACACACACACTGAGCGAGACTGCACACTGGATGTTTTGTGTGGTGCTGTATTTCACTGTTGCTTTCAGTTTATAAGGTTATAATGGCTTACACTAACTGGTACTTGCTTCT